>NW_024044681.1:4943867-4959930 GCF_014851395.1 Micropterus salmoides
AAGAGAGGGAGAAACTATGTTCAAATGCATGGATATATATGGTTAAAATGTGTGGGTTTTCTACCTAATTTGTGTAAAAGAATGCTTAAATAGTAAGCCAAAATTGGTTTGTTAAAGATTAATTTAAATGCATAATTAGTTTGGTGAAATGTGAAGAATAATATTGAATTTAAATATACTTACCGTTCTTGAAATATTTACCTTGACTTGTGTTTACTGTGGAAATACCTGTTTATTCAAATGCTTCTTATTTCTGTGTTTAAAGGTTTTTCACCTATACTGTTCAACTCCTGTTCAATTATTCAAATAAATTATTCTGAGTGAAATCCGAAGTCTGGTCCTTTTCAAGTGTGGACACCTCACAGTTAAAGAAACACTTGACAATTATTAACTAACTGATCACTAGTAATAATTGTATAATTATCCAAAACTACCTAGAGGTCCCGAGACTCTAGGATTATAACAACTCCGGTGGTGCCCTAAAATGAGGAATGAAATAAAATTTAAAAAAATGATTTTATGAATCTTAAAAATTCATAATTGGGTATCAATTCTTATAAATTTGTTAAAATGCATAACTAATAAATTTAGGTCTGCTACAACTGGTAGCTTCATGTTCTACTCGAGTCTTTTGCAGTTAATTTGCGCCTTTTCTTCTCCATGTGCTTTTTATGTCCCAGTTGACTATTCGCACCAAAACATTTGATTGTCCGGTGGCCTCAAATTTTATTCATTTCAAGAGTGTTGCATCCATTTGAATGGCCTTTTAAAATTTTGGACTTTTCAGGGTCAGTTAAATCTCTTTTTTGGCCCATTTTACCTGAAGTAATGAAGCTGCCTAATAATCATGCACACCTTGATATAAGCCATCATTAACTTTCGCCACACTATCCCTCATTACACAAATACATATCACCTGAAAATTATTAACTCTAATGAGCATTCAAGTTTATATGGTCTGGAGTTGGAAAATGTGCTTAGAAATACGTATTCAGTCAGAATACTTACTTGCCTGATAATTGTGCATGCAGTGTAGATATCATACCCTGGACCAAACTAATTGATGGGCCAACTGCTGCCCTTGAAGTGCAGTTACATTTACTGACATTTTAACTAAATAGTTCTGTTCTCAGTACTGAAAAGGGATGTGATGTCACATGTGCAACAAATATGAACAGAGTTGAACTTCGACCTGTGGGTCTGCCAGAAAATATGGAACGGATTCACAAATTCAACAGTGACACAGTTTACATATGAAGTGAAACTGGTGCAAAGGCAATTACAGAGCAAATTCAGTCAGCCTATCAGCAGTGTACTCTGAATCTATTTTTTTCCACTTTACTAATAAACAGATGTTTTACTAAGGGATTCATTTATGGACTTGGGACAGACAATATTTTGCAGTTATGACATTCCTTTAAAGGTGGGATATCTCTACAATATCTTTACAACATAACCATCCTGGTGTTATTTCAATTAGAAACATGAAGAAGATATTTTCAGCTGGAAGTTCATGGTCATCTGTGTTTTAAAAACTGACAGCCATCTTCCTGGACTTTGAATTAGCAGAGACCGTTTCATGGTAATGGTGCTGTGATAAGCAGACAATGACCAGCCTGAATGAGAAATGACAGTGCAGACAAATTAACCAGTGCTGCCTTTCAGACTGAATAGTGGAACATTTTAAATTATGATGGGCAGATGCCTCTGCAGCCACATAGCCTTTCGATGACCTCTACCTTCCTTCTCTCACTCCTTCTCTTTATTTTTCACATTGATTCACATTGTTTCACATTCTCCTTTTATCTCTGTGATTGCATTTGTGTAAATAATTAAGACATTAGTCCCAGGGTACAGAAATATTTTTCGGTTGCAGCTTGTAGTAAATTAGAAATTATCATTTCCTGTCAAGAACATGTTGGACTGATATTAAAGAGGTGGTATTATGCTTTTTGGCTTTTTCCTTCTCCTTTATTGAGTTATATATCTTTTTGTGCATGTTATAGGTTTGCAAAGGGAAAAAGCCCAAAGTCCACCCCAAAGGGTGTTCCCATCTCCTACAGAAAACTCTGCTCTGAACTGCCTGAAAACAGCTCGTTTGTAGTCTAGCCTTTACTTCCGCTTTCTTGTGATGTCACAAGTAAATACGTGTCATAATGCTCGCCGAGCGACTCGTCTGACACGCCCTCAAAAACACCGGTGGAAAACCAGTGAGCTGCAGCACACAGCTCTCTTCTCCCTTCCAAACACTAGCTACCCTCCAGGCAGTCAGTGGACATAAAGT
This sequence comes from Micropterus salmoides, assembly GCF_014851395.1. Classification (NCBI taxonomy): domain Eukaryota; kingdom Metazoa; phylum Chordata; class Actinopteri; order Centrarchiformes; family Centrarchidae; genus Micropterus; species Micropterus salmoides. The sequence goes on from NW_024044681.1 coordinate 4,946,152, forward strand.
TGTTACTGTGATGTAGAGACAGAGCTCAGTTAAAACTTTATGGATGAAAGAGACTTTTGTTACAGATTAATAACTCACCACTCTGAACTCTTGCTCCAGTCCATATTGCCAAGCTGGTCAGCAACATGTAGCCTACAGCTGAATCGAAGCTGTTTATTGCGTTTTCGCTGACCCGCCTTTCTCTGCTTCTGATTGGCTAGTAGTCCTTAACTAGGAACTGTGCATGTGCAACTCCTAACAAAGATCATTTAGAGACAAGATGTATCACTCCATAACTAAAACGAAGCCTTCAACACAGGGTGAAAAGAGGAGCTGCAGCAATTTGCAGTATGACAAAAAATATGGTGTTTTTTGAAAATTAAACCATGTAAACCTGTTCTGGTACAACCCCTAAATAGGATTTTGAACCTGGAAATTAGCATAATACCACCTCTTTAAAAAGGGAATTGAGAATGCTGCTTTGCTGATGACATGAAGAGGTCCATTGACCCATGGTCACCAGTCCAAGACAGACTTTAAAACTATATTTTTTATAATCTAAAACCTCAAATACTGTCTTTCTTACTCCCACTGCCCTACCTCTGTGTACCATACTGCAGAATTATGGCTGCTTGTTGATGAGTTTGTGTAGGATAGATTTTGTATTGATTCCCATGCTGTGTCAACTAAACTAAATGGTCAAAACATATTAACCACATAATTTAAATCAAAATTTAATGTCATATGTCACATAGCAGACTATTGTTTTACTTACTATTTTGCCAGTAGAACCATTATAGTACACATTGTTGTGTGTTGAAAAGCCAAAGCTGACTTCAGTGTGCTCAAAGCAAAGGCTGGTGTGGACAAGGGGCTTCATTTGATTGCAAGGTTATAATCGTTAATGAAGACGAACAAAATAATGAAAGATGTGAAAAAATATTGTCATTAACTGAAATAAAAATAAAAATGAGGCTTTACAAAAAAACGATAACTAACTAACTAGGTTTGCAAAACTAACTAAAATGAAAGAGTAAATGTCTTTAGTTTTTGTTTATTTTTATTTATTTATTTTATAGGACCTAATAAGCCTATATTTCGAGTGGATATGAAGCTGGTGGAACTGACGTTCCGGGGCAGTTGGTCTGGCTGGACCGGCAGTTCAGCGGTGCGCGCGATGATTAGCCAATAGACACCTGTTGGTGAGCCGCGGGTGTGTTATGATTTTGACCTCTGCATGAAGAGCTGGCACTGTGCGTGTTCGTCAAGACAGTCCAGGGTCAGTGTGGCGTCTGGCCGCAGCGTAGCAGGGGGGTGCCGCTGCTACGGGGAGAGCCCCATGTAATGTTAGGGGGAGGCTAAAGTAGTCAGGGAGACCCAGGTAGGAATCGGCTGCGTAGTTGGTGTGATTTGAACATGTTTTCTACTATCTTTTATACATACATGTGTACAAAATAATATGAATGCAATAACTGTATTAAGTTGTGTTTAGTTACATGTCAGCTAGTGTGTCTTTTATGGGCTCAGTGATATCTCAGCCAAACTGTCTCTTTGTGCTTCACATTGTCTTAATACCTATTTTTTGATGAAGGTTAAGAATTGAGAAGGTTAAGAACTGCTTAAGAACAGTCATACTTTCCTTCAGGTTGCAAGGGACCTGTTGTTTGTAGTTTGGGCCTCCACTATCTTGCAGTTTCTTAGCTGTCCATCAATTGTATTTCACCTCCATTTATTGTATTTCACCTATATAACCATGATAGATGATGACAGAGCTAGAGACTGATGCAATGAATTTCTTGGGACCACTGGGTAGTAGGATTAGTGCAGTTTGCTCTTAGGGTTTTCTGTATGTAGGTTAGAAATTATACTGTAGATTGCATGTGCTTCATTTATTGGTAGTATTTATTTCGACAATGTGCCAGTGTGTGTGTGTATATATATATATATATATATATAGCTTAGTGTTTGGCCCCTGTGTACAAGTTTCAGATAGCTCAAAAATTTCTGATTGTACTTGTATTCTAATGTTTTGTGAAAAACCTAAACTAAACTGAGCTTGCTGCTTGCAGCTTGCATCCTGCAGCGACAAAGACTAAAACTAACACTAAAACTAATAAAAACTAAACTAAAAGTAAGCATTTTCCAAAAATAAAACTAACTAAAAAACTAGCAAACCCACGTTGAAATCCAATTGAAACTAAACTGAAATTGAAAACAAAAAGTCAATACAAAATAAAAATAAAAACGAGGAAAAACTTAAAACTATAATGAAATTATTTGATTGATACATCCACTGATGATATAGTCCTCCAGTTCCATCTTGTTTCTGCATCATAGCAGAACGCCGTGCACCTCTGGCCACTAAATACTATACAACATAAGGTTCAGTTATATAACTTGCAACTCAATTACATTAACATTACATTTATTCATTTTAGCTGATGCTTTTATCCAAAGCGACTTACAATTGCTATAAATGTAAGAGGTTGCATGCCTCTGGAACAAATAGGGGTTAAGTTACGAGATACCCTTAGGGACATTATACAGAATTACCATGCACATACATGTACTTTACGTCTCACATACACATATGAAACCAAACTCATTCACATACTATACTGAAAAGCTCACACACATACAAGACATAAAATGCTTTTACACACACAACTGAAACGCTCACACTGTTATGAATTAACTGTTATGAATTAAGGATTCTGGTCTTGTTTGGTTCCACGTCTTGTGTTCTACTGTTTTGCCCATGTTTGCTCGGTGTTCTGTTGATCCTGTCTGTTTTTGGGTTTGGTGTTTTTTAAGCTTTGATCTTGTGATGTTTAGGGTTTTGCAGCTAAGTTTAGTCTTTTGTTCTTAGTATCTGTCTTGTCACTTATCTTGGTTCTTCAGTCCTGCATTTTAGTTCTTTTCCTTAATTCTTAGTCCTGTGCTTTGGTTCATGTTCAGTGTTTTTCCTGGTCTGTGTACTTCTGTGTCTTATTATTTTGATCTGTGTCTTAGTCCTTAGTCTTATGTCTCCATGTTTTAGTATAGTCCTGTCTCCTGTTTGGTCCGGTCTCTGTTCATGACCTGATATTGCAGTCTTTCGATGTTTTGTGTTTTACTTTGGTAGATCTGTCCTTGTGTGTCCCCATGTACTTTACTTCCTGTTTTATTTTGTAATCTTCTGTGCCTGGTGTTCTAGTCTAGCTTTGTTCCTGTTGTTGTTTACCTGATGTGTTTAAGCTGTGCTTCCTTCCCTGCTTGTTTGCCTGTGTATACTGTATATTGTCCTCAGTTGTGTTCAGTGTTTGTGGCGTCCTTGTTGTCTTGGTTGAGCGTTTTCTTGTGCTCTGTGTTTTGGATCTTCCCTCGAATAGTACTTTGTTCCTTGCCTTTTGGATTTTGACTGTGGGTTATGTTTCTGTTGGAGTTACCTTTGTTTGGAGCTCCTTTGGAAGCCTGTTTAAGTTAAGTTTTGAGTTAATAAATATTTTTGCACTGCACCTCCTCTCGTATTGTCTGCATTTGGGTCCACACCTCAGTCTGCACTCGGCCTGTCTCCCATGAGACACGCAAGTGAAACGCTCTCACACACAACTGAAACGCTCTCACACACAACTGAAACACTCTCACACACTCAAGTGAAAAGTTCACACAGATACAAGTGAAATGCTTTTACATACACAGCTGGAACGCTCTCACACACTCAAGTAAAATGTATGTTGTATAAAAGCATTTCAGTACGTTGTATGAGAGGATTTCAGTTGAACAGGAAGGCATTTCAGTTAAAAGGGAAGCTTTATGCATTATGAAGCATTATGTTTATTGCTTCTGACAAGCATCGGCACATATTGATTTCTATGTATGTGCTCAATTTTAAACTAATCAGATGTTTCGGCTTTGGGTAGGCCCACTGCTAGTTATCAAATGCCAGAACACCAGCAGTGGGAGGCACCATAAGGAGGCGCACTCTGACCAGACAGACTCCTGGCAGAGCTGGAGAAGGAGAAACACACTTGCACCAAGTAGTGTTGATAGGTAAGTTAAGCAATCACTTGACTGACATTAAAAAGCTATTTTGTTCATTATGTGACATTAAATCAAGCATAATGTTATTACAGCCAAGTGCCATTGTGCCATACTGTTAACACAGGCCAGAAACGGTCTCATCAACTACCTAGCGTAAGTTAGTTTAAGTTAGAAGCTGCCCCTATTTGTGCAAAGGTAGTTAACGTTAGCCCTGATAGAAAGTGTTCCCCTAGTGTGCAGGCCTACATCTGTGAAGGTGGACCAGCAATTTCACCAAAGTAAATGAAAAATATAACATTTGGATCTTTTAGTATTGTTGTTAACAAGGTTTTGCAAAGCAAGCAACATCTGGCTTATCTGTCAAAACAAGTGGTTATATGTATAAACAAGATGACCATATCTTTTCCCTCAAAAGGCAAACATTTATTTTGCGATTGTCTGACGATGTTATAATTAAGACGGAATCGATCACTTGGTCATCCATGTTACTGTTTGGAAGCTAGATCCAGACAACTTTTCTGCGCGATCTATGCTGTAAAATCAAGATCACGGTAATCATTTTAACACATTGCCCACCTCAATTACATCTTGCCTACTCGACTTGAAATGTGCATTGAACTGAATGCAGCATTGTAGACAATATTTTTTCCTTGTAATTCACGTTTCCATTGCAATTAATTGCCTTTAGATATTGTTGTAAATTGTTCTAAATCCCCCCTCCTTAAAGGATAAATTTATCATAATTATTTAATAATGCATTGCACAAAGCACAAAGCGCAAAGCGATTACAGGCTGTGCAGTCTGCCAAAATCTTTATTTTCAATAATGCACAGAACAATAAAAGCATTCTTTTGACAGATGAGCCAGGTGTTGCTTCCTTTGCAAAACCTTGTTAATAAAACAACTAATACTAATACTAAAACGATAGATCAAACAATCCACATGTTATAATTTTAATTTACTTTGGTGAGAATGTTGGTCCACCTACATCACTGAATGCATATGCTGGGGGAACTACAGGGGGAACTACCTTGCCACGATACCCATCATGCCAACATGTTAACAAGCATTTATTTGTGAAACATGGCAATATTTAATGACTAACTGAACCAGGCATTGGCTAGAACAATCACTAATTTTCTTGCTGTCACTAAAGTTATTACTACTGGTTAGTAATAGTTTTAGTCAGGCAGTACCCTGCCTATATGTAAGTAGCCTATAGCATTTTTTCCCTGATAATGCTTTTGTGAACAACAAATCTGTGTCAGAAATAACCTAGCTGCTGCATCGTCTTATCTCCAAAACAAACAGACCCGGTCATTAATACATTAACACAAATAAAGCAGTTTCATCCTAAAATTGTGTGTCTGTTCAGCGGACACTGGGCATCAGCGAGTGTTCACACGCCGGGGGTAAAGACACGTAGCTGGGATGTAAACCATTTTTCTCATCTAAGACCTGCGACAGCCAAAGTTAATCTGCTTAGTGTGTGTGCTTTGTCAACTGTCTACCTGTATTGTGTTTTGAGGTGCCATAGGAGCTGATAGCAGTATCCATCCAAATGTGGCACAAGTGGGTCCAGTACTCTACAGGATGTAGTCCCAGCTTCCAACGTGGCTCGCTCTCTTATCTGCCATGTCCTGCTTTGCTTAGCCTTGTTTAACTTTTACTTCACAACACCTAATCCCACAATCTATGAACACTGATTTCAAATATTAAGACACTGGGTACCTATCCATAAGTTATTTTATGATAAGTACTGTTACAGTAAATGCTTTTAAGTCATAGAAAGCAACATTTACATTTGTAAACTTTTAAAATGTATGTTTTCATGAATGCCATCTATTTTAACTTGTTGAACTGTTGCTTGTGTAATATTTGTGATATAAAATGTATGGAAGTACATTCTTCATTTGCCAGGTTCCTTTAATTGGAAATAAAATTGTGATCTACAATTTTAGCAAAATTTGAGAGTTTCAGCTGTAAATAAAATTATTAATATGGTATTCATAGATTCATTTTGCATAAATGTTGTAAAAGAAAAAAATGAAATGCTGATATTATTTGGACATTTCTTTAGGAGAAAAATGTGACATTCACTAAGAAGTTACATAAAAATAAAAATAAAAGAATTATCTATACACTGAATACTTTTAAGCTCTATAGATGGTGTCATTTATTGCGACCTTTGAGTAGGTCTTGTAGATATTACATGTGTATTGTTTGGCTTACTGTATGCTGTGTAGTGGGGCAAAAGGGGGAAAACCATTAGCTGATAGAAAGCACATATTTGCTTCAAGTGCTGATTGTTTATTATTGCTCTGTGTGGGCTACTTGCCTGAGAAGACCTCAGAGTTTGCAACATTGCAATTAATGATAGCGCCTAGTGGGATTCATAATTTCTCAATCAGCAGGTCATTCTTTGTTTAAGCACTTTACCCAGTTTTGTTTGGATTTGTGCTCATTCTTTTGTGTTTAAACTAGACTTACTGTATATCAGAGCAGCAAACAAGGCACTCTTCAAAACCTTCTCTGGCTCTAGTTGCTGGGTCTAAGGCTCCTATGTTATCTTCAAGTATCAGGTACAATGTTAAAATACTCCCGCACACACAGAAAAACACTGCATAATTATTTGTCAACATTTCACTCTACTGACCTTTTCTGACAAAGGTCAGAAGATGAAATATATTTTCACTTTTCAACTTATACTAGACTGCTCTGCTTTAGCGAAAAAGTTAAGCTTTAATATTTGATGTTTTATCTGTGTTGCATGATGAGCTGGTTCTTTCAATTGACAATCAGAATGTAAAATGTATGTCTAAAGTATAAATATATTTTGAATGTATTGCAATGGGAACCATAAACCATTTTAATGGAAATAAAACATAAATGTGGACAATATTTAATTTAGCCATACATAGCTGTTAGCAATGATACTATGGGAGGAAAATAACTGAACAAGTGTATTTAATGCTTCAGGTAAAAATATAAAGCTAACTATTAAAGGGGGCTCTGTTTTTAATGTTGTGAATACTATTATGTTACAATTGTAGGAGGAAACTGAGCAAAGTAGCAACACCTCAAATTAAATTTGATAGTTTATATTTTAAAAGTAATATCCGCTGTCTAAATTCAATTACAGTTTATGCTGTGTGGCCATGACCTCAACAAGGACCAATCACCATCTACAGTTATATTCAAGATAATAATCCCACACAGGTCTTTCAATAGCATTAACATGACTGTACAGTCTATAAACATACTGAAATTCAAAATAGCGGTGTGGGAAATAAAAAGCTTTATTGTAAGCTCTTATGCACTGACTTCTGAGGATCAAACTGCAGAATTTCTAATCTCTTGTTTGGTATGATGCCCTAATAGGCCAAAAAATGGAAATAATAACTGTGGCTATCATTATGCAAGCAAAATAGCTCATGTTACCATATTTAACTGAATATTATGAAATCCATCCATCCATTGTCAACCGCTTATCCTGCAGGGGGCTGGAGCCACTCCCAGTTTACTTCAGGTGAAAGGCGGGGTACACCCTGGACAGGTCGCCAGTCCATCGCAGGGTGTATGCTATGAAATGTATTCTCATAAATAAGGTGAATGTGACGGCAGAAAATAGTTTTCTTCTTATACTTAGAATCTTTTATGCAAGTACTTATAAGAATGATATTTTTCTATTATTATGTTTTATACATTGTTTTAATCTTTAACCTGTTCCTTATATTATTATTCTCATCATTCTAGTCTGTCCACATGTGTAGGGTTTAGGTCAGGGTTGTGGAGTTGTTTTCCTTACTGTTCCTCTCCTGTTTGTCCAGTCAATGCTGGGAGAGGATCTTTTGTTCCCCAAAACATAGGAACCCAGACTGTGTAAATGATCATGCAGCCCTTTGCTCTGGGCCAGACGTTAGTGACTGTCTTAGGAGACAGAACCTCTGGTCCAGCTGATTTGTGTTATAGTACTTCTCTGTTTATTCTCTTTTTTTAAATAAATTAAATAAACGGTTTGTTGTAACTTAATTATTTGCTCAACCTCTCACCAGGAAATGGATTTCCCAACAGTGAACAGTAGGACAAATTATGTTTACTGATGCCGTTTTAAATACAAGTGCCAGATTTCATATAGTACACGTGAATCCATCACTGAATTTTTATGTGCATTAGAAAAGGTTGATGGAAACTGCAAAATCTGAAAAAACGTCAAAATTACGCAAAAAAACCCCACTTATGCTCGCTTGAGGTAGTTTTTGAGGTAGCAAAAATTTAACTCACATGACTTTTGTGTGGATGTGATACGTTGCTTGTAAATACACAATGTATGGAAAAATAATTCTATTTATTAAGTAGATCTTTGAGTGTACAGCTTATGTCACATAAAACAAGTCATATTTCTTTTAACTCCTTTGCAGCCTTGTTAATTGGGTTGAGTATTTGTTTAAATTAACGTTTTAAACAACTTGAATGCATTTGGTTTACTCTTTTGAAAACGAGGGAACACAAATGATATTGATACTTTGGTCATCCTTGGATATCTGTGTCCACCTCCACCTCTGTCAGTCTGTGCGCACGTTTCACCAAACAATGTATTCTCTCTTGCTACAACCTGCCCAAAAAGAAATTAATTTTCAGACTGGGTGAAATATCTTAGCTTTTCCATCAGAATTTTCCATCAGTCTCTTTATGTAGTCTGTGTGTATTAATATTAATTAGCTTATTGACAGTTTATAGGCAACTATGATCAGGGTGGTATACATTTATTTCTTTTAGGAAACAGAATTTCTGGCTACAGCCGTCCCAAATATCATTTCACTGCATCGGTTTACATTTGTTTGTTTTTTTACGTTTTGATGTTTATTCATCTGAGTCAAGACAAACAAAGACTGTGGTTTGCAAACCAAGAAAAGACATTTCACCATATGGCTTCTTTAGTTTATCACTCTTTTGATTATTAGTATTTTTGATGCAGACACACTGATCTCTTGTATGTGTACTGTGTCGACTGTATCGCTCTGGGGGACTGTATAAAAAGGAATGTGTAAAATAGCCTATGGTGTCATCTACAAGGCTCTGACCTTTGTTGTCAAGGCTCTGACCTTTGCCAATATGATGCTTGTATAAATGTTGATCAAGTAAGTCTTATTTTGCTGTTGTACTTATTGTAAGTCACACTGAACGTAAATATCAAATTTCAGAATATCAGAAGTGAAGACTAATTTCACACACCTGCATTTTAAGTGCTGTCCTTTTCTTTGATGTAGCTTCGTAAATGCCTGCATTAGTTTTCATTTTCCAGCAGGGAGAAATCAGGACACTTGTTCTGCACCAACTCAGTTGAGGCACATCAAAGGCTTTGTTGTTATTCACAGAGGACAGTATCCCACCACAATGTCCTAAAAGTACTAGTGGATCAAATCATTGTAGAGGGAAGATATTTTACGAATCCTTATGCTCCTCGTTTGGATACTTGTTTCGAAAAATGCATTTTCAGTATATAAAGAAAATCTATCTTTAGATTCAGGTGTTTGATCAAGAAATTGCAAGGATTCCCACAAGTTTTACAGCAGACACTGGCTGCCTCATCTGAAATAAGATCTTTATCTGGCTCTCCATTAACCTCACAAAAGTTATGAAATAAAACATTAACCTCCAGTGTGGAGCAGTTGTCGTGTTATCATCTCGTAACCAAAAGTGATCATGAGACAAAATCAGGCTGGAGATCAGGCTAACTCAATGTAACAATCAATCACACTGTATCTTCACTTTACAGTAATTTATTGAGGCAGCAGATCACAATGTTTAATCAGAGGCAAATGGCTCAATCAGTTACAATCAGGCTGGGATGCACAGGGACGACTGCTGGTTGAGCACATATCTGAAGTGGGGAGGGGTTCTCTACCTCTGCCAAACTATTTCCAGAGGGAAACCCTGCAATTCAATTCAGACCATGCTTCTCTGAGTGAATATACTCTCATTACAACTCACCTAAGAGAGTTACTAATTTCTCCTGATGAATAGTAGCACTGATGAAGCCTCTGGTAGGAATGGATGAGTGGGCGAGACATCTTCAAGACCAAAACAGCAAGGAGAGAGGAGTCAGGAAACAGGTAACATTGTTTGCATAGCCGCATCATTTGTCCACTGTTTGAGCTGTGATCTCTGTCAGAGCAGCAGACCAGCTTCTGGCACTAAAGGCTACAGATCATATTTTTACAATCCAGAAACACGTCTGTCAGGTTCCAATAAACATTATAGCATGTTGAAAACAGTCAGATTATAGCAGCCTGATCATTCACTAGGCTACACACAGGGTTGGGAGGGTTACTTTATAAATGGAAGCCGGTACAATTACTAATTACTTAAAAATAAAATAAAAGTAATGTAACCTGATTACTTTTAGTTACTTTCGGATTACTTCAATACCAAATACGCAAATAAAGACAAGAGAGTATTAAAGACGCAGTGTCTGCTTAGTGTATGTTTTGGAGAAACAATTATAAAATATCCCATTCCCATGAAATGAAAATTGATATTAAAACGTTTTTCTATGATATGCCTTGCACTGGGCCTATACGTCATATGGCAGGATCTGGCCCATTGATGACATAAAATGTTCTTTTGTAGGTATGTTTGATGATATTTTAGAGTGTGTCATTTCCTGGAAAACTATTTTAAAATGCTGATGAATCATCCTGCACTGGGGGGCCTGTATTAATTTAGTGTCCAATGAAAAGCTTTCTTAATTTTTATGACGCTGCTGAAAAATACTGTTTCTGGCACGGGCACCACTGATACTGATACTGATACTGTACGAAAGCACTACTTTATTCATTGATTTTACTGAAACTGGATCATATTTGATGGAATATATTTCTGGTTTTCTATCTGTTTCCCAGCTGCTGTGCCTCAACTCCGTGATTTTGAGTTTTCTGATGGACAGCTAACTGCTGCTAACTAGCTGCCATTATCTAATTAGCCTGCAGCTTCTGGTCAAGCTAGCTTACTCTGCCCATACTGGGAGCTCGGAACACCGGAGTGTGTGTTTAGGTTTACACCTTTACTCAATCACTGGAGGTTTTCAGGCCAGGGGTGGGGGGACCCGGCGGGGAATGATTGCTGGCAGCAGCAGCGGGTGAGTGAGCAACGAAACTGCGATCAGTAGCCTCCAAGTGAACACGACATTAACAGTTGACTTAGCCCCAGGATGACAAGAGCTAAACCAGCAAGAAAACCACCTTTGTACTGCATTCCCAGTGGTCACACTGGCCTCCGTCGTAAACAAAGCAGGCAGTGGAGCACAATCTGACATCAAACACAGCAGATAACGGCGCACACTCTGACGGCAAGGCACTCCAGTTTTACTGTCCACACGACAACACTGCAACCGGCGTTTCTAAAAATCCTCACCCTGGCAAAGGTTTTCAAAAATGTTCAGTTTCAGTGACCTGATACTGTGTTTCCATGTGAACGAACGGCGGAACCGTGGGGCCTCATATAGTCCCAATTAAAACTGTCACCATAGGACTCTGTTGGAATGATGTGCTGACTACATGGGCACTATTATTATAACATGAAACACAGCAGATCAGTGCTGAATTCTCTGGTTCATATTAAAGCCTAATAATTTGACTTCAGCAGCTTTTTGCACTGTTTTGTCACGGTTATAGCAGCTGACTGCGCAGATCGGCTCGGACATTAACGGAATACTCATATACACATAGCTAAATCATCCACCTGCCCCCCGCCAACTGATTTTTTTTTATCAGGTTTAGAGGCCACATGGGCATTTTAGCACACCGCCACCAGTCCCTGTAGCTTTCCAGGTGATTTCTTTATTGTGTTATCTTGATGGATGAGTGTTTTCTTTAACAATTTACTTGATGATTAGAGAGGCTGCTGTCAGTCATTTAAACGTTTCCATCCGTGCAGTAATGTCACAGCAAATATCGTGGGACAAAACAAAAAACCTGCAGTAATAAATTTGACAGGACAAACAGAGAAACCAGAGGAAAAAGAATTAAACTTTCAGCTTCTATAATCCATGTTTAGATACTCTGATGGAGCTCAGGATTGATCAGGAGGACAGCTGTTTTTCTGTATGAAACTGGACTGTGTGTGAGACCTTTAGGATGTGTAGAAGAACACAGAACATGAATTAACATTAGATGTTGACCGATACTGTCGCCAATTTTTAATTATTGATATGTGTTTCCCCGCGACCTTGTCTTCAACGCAGGATAAGCGGTTGACATGGATGGATGGCTGGATGGCTGGATGGCTGGATTTATGTTCATCAGTCTTTGGAGAGGTGCTTCACCCAGTCAGCCGCTGTTCAGTGTTGATTATTTGGATCCTGCTTCCCATCCACACATCACATTCAACAAAACATCAGTGATATTAAGGAATGCGGTTAGAACAGCTTTATGAGGCGCTACACCTCAATGGTGAAGGGCTGAAAAATTGATCGCGCAGTTGATCATTTTAAATAATTAATACAATTTCTGAATACAACAGGAACACTGAAGAGTCCTGCTCCGGCCACGGGTTTTTCCCGCTGCATGTCACGCCTCTTTTAAACGTCACAGTGTCTGAAAAGGCTTCCACAAAGGTTACACGATGTGTCCTCCAGCAAGCCTCCTCGCTCCTCAATATGAATTTTAGGAATTGAGATGTCCTTCAAGATGACGCGTTGAGATCGATTTCCGGGTCACAGGCTCGAGGATCGAGGAGGCAGAAATTTGGGAAATGAGAAAGGCCCCAATCCTCCTCACCATTCTTCACCAGATCGTCAGTTAACCACACGCGTCAAGGCCTACTCTCGACTCAATTAAGATTCTTTGTGCTTGCTCCTTGGATTATCCCTGTGTTTCTCTGTGCTGAGGATCACTTTTCCTCTGGAGACCCTGCTGAACGCCACGATCTGCTCACACCCCACCTGGACAAACCCCCCTCTGCGCTCACCACTCTGCTCTGCTGAAACATATCACCCAGCCTTCTGTTGCACAATTCAAAAAAATCTTTTGTTACTCCTTTGAGCTGTACCGAGTCTGCCTTTGAGTCCAAGAGTTCTCACTTTATGACACTCTCTCTGCTCTGCTCGCCTGCCATTCACGGGTCTTGTGCAAATCTGCCGACTGGCCAATAATTGCCTGCATGTTGCGGTTCCTTGCGGATCTATTCCAATACTGTTTAAAAACGCTATAATATTCTTTGTGTGGTTCATCCATGGTGATAAATGATTCAAACATCGCACAAAGTTCATGCACACCTCGGCATAACACCACACAAACTGGTGCACTGTCTCTCTCCTTCTTTTCTAACACACACACAAGCTATGTCACACATGCGTGCTGACCCCCCCCCTTCCTTAAGGGTTAAAATTTTGGATTTATTCAAGAACTTTAAAAAGATTTAAAAGCTTCTTTCTTTTCACAATTTTACAGCATTACATGTTGATATTTTTATTATAATAGGCTGTATATTAACTTCTTGTTCTATGTAAAATCAGACGTTGAGCACCCCATATAGCCAAAATGGTTTCATAACAGCTCTTATGACTGTGAGATTGGGAGTCGAATCCTGCTCTTCCTATTCACACAATATATATTGTGTGCATCCTGTGGCCAACAAATGAAACACTGTACATTGCTAACAAATCTTCTACAGCATCATGACCTCAACTCTTCACCCTCCACAGACTGTTTGTCAATAATTGATTTGACCTTTAGTTTGAGCAATTAACCCCATCACCTCTCATTCAATGTTTAT
>NW_024044681.1:4960430-4981367 GCF_014851395.1 Micropterus salmoides
TACATATCTGGTCTGTCTAAATTCAACAAATCATCTCTGACAAATGACTCCCCTTTATTTGAATGACTATATGATGGCAGCCATTTGTAAGCTTTCTTGTTGGAATTCAAACTATAGTTTAACGTTGGCCATTTGTAACAAAGTGAGCTGCCAGAAAGAGGAGATGAAATACATTGCATCCCATTCAGAAGAGATAACGGATCTGAAGTTCTTAGAATAATAACATCACACGTCACTCCTTTCAGTGAAGTAAAGTTCTGTCTTCACAGAGTTGGTTCCCACTTGGTGCAGCCAGAGGAAAGCAAGTGAGGTCGGCAAACTCAGAACTGCAGCCGCCTTGCTACCGCCATAGACAGTCTTATTACTGGACGAAGTCACAGTGCAGGTTTGAACTGACAGCAGTGTAGCCAATTTTGATCTTATGTACTACTACATGGCTACTTCTTATTGGCACCGGGGTCTACTTCACGTGATTAATGACATGCAACTGCAGCAACAATATAATTCTAGTAGCTGCGTGGCTGCACCATGCTGCACCAACAAAAAGGGTCAGTGTGTTTGTGTGATTTGGATCTGACTCCGTATAACGTAGCAAGTTATCTCCAACGCAGCGTCACTGATGGCTGAATAGGCTTTTTAGATTCTCTGAGAGCTTCTTATTTAAACAATACGGTTACATCTCCGATGTACGATGGGATGTTGCAGGGTCTTGATTAGGGCTGGGCGGTATATCGGTATAATATAAATACTGATATAATTTCATAAGAGATATGAAATTAGACAATACAGTTTATACTGATAGTTGAGTTAATTTCTGTGAAGACTTGGACATTTCTGCTGCCAACATTGCATACCTAATATCTTAACACAATATGAGCCAGACTACTTCTAGATGAGCTCAGGTATCCCTTCACATTACAGGGACATGAAAATAAGTGTCCATAGGTTGATGTGGACCAATCGTCGTGACGTACGCACCCCTGCTCATGCTCAATTGTAATATGTAATACGATCTCAAAGCAATCAATTTTTTGAAAAAGGAAGACAAAAAAAATACTAGTTCAACACACTAATCACACACACAGTAAATGTTGGAACATAAATGGTCAATTGACAATGTTCAACACACACTAATCAATCGCTCATGTTGGCTTTGTGTGTATGTGTGAGGTGTAGGCTTATTACATTTTGTTGGTTTTGTGTGGTAGGAGGGGTGGCTGTCATGCACCCATATTCTGCTGAAGTGCACACACAGCTTGTGAGATGATGCGATAATTTGTAAGGAGGATTTGCATCAGGGCTGGGCAATAAACAATAATGTCAATAATCGCAATATTTTCCTCAACAATATAACAAATGTTCAATATACCCGCAATAAATGTTTGATTTAAATCATTTGAATCACGAACAAATCAGGACTTAATTTTCCTATTAAGATATTTATTTTGTTGAGGAAAAGGTGCTGAAAAAAGATTTACTAATCATTTTCTTGAAAAAAAAGATTTTTATCATAATTGTGTTGAATGTTCTACCTCAGATTTGTTAAGTGATGAACTATTGGGCATTATGTGATTGTCACGTTCTGACCATAAAGAAAGGTTTACCACACAATTAACCATCTGGTTTCTTCAATTTTCACTCCGGAGCAAAATCAGCTCTTAAATTATTTGACATTTATCGTGATGATTATCGATACTGAATCAGATGAAATGTTTTTATCGTGATAACATTTTTGGACATATCGCCCAGCCCTAATTTGCATGTTACTTAAGAAATGAGCAGTTTGTTTTGGTGATAACTCTCACTCCTTTTGTGCTGTTTGCTCTTTGCATTGGCTGGACTAAGTTAGTATCTTATCATTGTTTCTGAAATGGAATAAGTAACTTTTGTTGTACTATAGGAGACGACACATTCAGTTGGGCTGGTAATTTGCTTTTTGTCCTCATGAGGGAAGGGGGCCAGAGGGCCACGGTTAAACAGTCACGGTTTGCTATTAAACGTATGGTTGGTAAAGGTCAGCCTTTACTTTTTATTTCACCAATACTACCTACCGTCGTGACTGTAAAATATTTGATTATTTACGGTGGAGGGAGGGTCATGCAATTGCCCCCAGTCACTCAGGGAGGCTCAAAGAAAATATTTGTAGCTCCAGGGAGGGTAAAGGTATAAAGTACCTAAATAAATAACAAACAGTTCCTTATTTATTTTGATTTTTTTTTTTTAACTCATATCTTGTTTCTGATGTGATGGTTGCTCTTTTCCACAGCCCAGGATCAACCTTTTGTGCCCAGAAACACTGTGTGTACAAAATAACAGACAGACTTTATTGAAACTCAAACGGTTTCTATTTGTATGAGACTGTCAGAGGTCTTGAGAACAACCTTTATAGACTTTTTCTAGCATTCAGTTTTTGTTTATTTTGTTTGGGTATTCTTTTCAAAAATTCTGTTGAATGAATGTTGAATTACTTTGGTGAGGGTCTACTGTACTTCTGACCTCTTTTTCTCTTTGCTAATCAAATTATCTTCCAGACTTTTCTACCTGCAACTAATTAATCTGAGACTGGCAATGACATCCATAAGTTGCCTTTTTATGCTTTGGAAACTCCCATGAAAATTTTAACTGGCAGAGCACAGTTAAAACTGGCACATACTGCTAATTGGTATTTAACTTGATACGACTCACTTGTGTAGCTGCCTTTGTAATTGTGATTTAAAGTCATTGCTGCCTGAATTGCCAATAGCACAGTTGTAAACACTGTAAAATGAAAGGCAATGTAAGAGCAATATTCATCCATCAATGTTCTATTAACACATGTTGCTTAACATCTGTTAAGCAACATCATTTTAAGTCAGGCCCTGCTTCATATTTAATTACAGTTCAAATTCAGCTCAGTTGGAACCTAGATATGTAGTCAAGGTTTCACTGCAAATAACTAAATCAAAGCTTACTGGGTTCTTGAATGTTAAAAGTCAGCTTAGCAGTCAGAAGATGTCTGTGTAAGTTGAGAGGTTTTTATCAGAGGTGTACAGCTCAACATCCTGCATCAGTTACCTACGCCACGTTCTGATAAAGCAGTAACTTTCATAGCTCTTAGCAGGTGGGAGAAACGCCCTACACCCTCTCTGTGGTTCCAACATACAGAGCTGCAAGGTTTTCCAAAGTGCACATGACATGCTAACTATGGAGGGAAAATATCTTAACTTCTGAGATCTATAGAAGCTGATGAAACCAGCTCTCATTGTCCCTTTTACATTACATTATTCTTTCATAAAATGCTCTTAAGGCATCCGATGACCTACTGTAAATCAAACATGGTTTGGCTGAACAATGTCTTATGTGCGCTGAGTCAAAATCAAGCACTTTATGCCTTAACATTATTTAGTTGTTACTGTAGTTACCAGTTTCCAACTTTATTAGTGTTTAGTTCATGTAATTATGACTGAGAACAGGTTTTTCAGATTTTTTGAAAGCTTCAATCATAGATGTCATTTACACTGTGGGGACGCTGGAGACATGTCCCCATCTCTTCTTGAAAGCATTTGTTAAAAATGTTAACTAACAAATGAAAATTCTTTGAGAAAGGTTTATTTGCAAAATAAGAAAACATGCAATACAATTTAAATGCTGAAGAAACAAATGTGCATTGTCCAAAAAAAGTAACTTAAGTTTAAAAAAAACAAGCAGCAGATTATATATTCTGTTTATATTTTTATATTTATGAATTGTCACCTGCTAGCTGAATTTGTTGTTCCCCTTTATGTAAATAAAGACACTTCCACCATAACTGGAGCAGAAAGTGTCTCCAGAATGCAGGAAATTAAGTGTGTAATGCTCCAATTTTCTGGAGGAGGACCCCCTGACCCACCACCCATCTATTTCAGCATTTCCTATTCCTCAAAATAATGTTAAAAATCTTTTTGTCGTCTTCTCGTGCATCATCACATCTCATGATCCAAGTGTATCATCACACCCATAAACTGAGCCCTTTTGAAGTGATGCCCTTGGCTCCAGTATATCTGACTTGGCACTGAATCCAACAGAAGTGCCTGAAAAGCAAACAAACATTGATGTCTCACTTCAGCCAGTGTCCATCGTTCCAGGTAATAAGTCCTGAATTTAATGGATTTGTCCAAGCAGTACTTAAAACCCTCACACAACCAACTCAGCAATCATTGTCTTGCGTTATCGGATGATGTGAATCTTTCTCATCTGTATCAATCGTATCATGACACAAACACATAGGTGGGGCTAGGTTTTCCACTATATGCGTAGAAAAGTACATCACTTAAGGGCAGAAAATATTTCCTGTTTTGTAAATTGAATTTGAGTTAATATACGCAAAATCTATTTCAAAGAGATAAACAATGGACCACTTCACTGGACAACCACAGAATCAGTTCACTACTGCTTGCAAGAACGAAACTCATAATCTATGTGGGCTGTAACTATTTTTTTTTTGTTTTCTTGATGTTGGACTGGCTCAAATGACTGCCTGTTGTAGGTGGTTTCCTTTAATCCTCAGTGTGGGCTTGTATTTTTGGTTTTATCTTTTATGCTTTGAACCAAGTGAGATATTCTTATAAAAGCTGCAGGTTTTGTTCTGTTCTTTATTCTGGGGGACCACATTGTGTGAAGTAATGCCGTGGGTCACCTCTCAAGAAGTGTGAGGATTTAAAAGAATAAAAAAACGTTAAGCTTCTGTGGCTCTTTGGATAGGTCTGTGGATTCCTCTACATCCCCCTGTTAGATAATCATCACTTAAGATATCTTGTGTTTTTTTTCTTGATTCAAGAATATGCTGAAGGAATCCAGACGTCACAAAACACACACACATCCGCAGCATCACATCTGATCCCATCCCTCAACACCACCCTCCTGTTATTTGTTGCTGTTCTGATACAACTCCTAATATAATGATGCCACAGGATACACATTGCCCGGCTGCTGCCTGCAGACAGGAAGGTCATGATGCAGAATGAATGACTGTGGTGTGGCAAGCTGTTTCCCCTGGGATGTTTTATTTTCTAACACAGAGAGCTCTGTGCAACACAGTGGATCTCCCTGTAGTCGTTTGTCTCCAAATCGAAGCTACACTTGAACCCAGTTACTACACATTTAGTAAGACTATAACACAAATTGTTGATTTGATATTCTGTTATTTTAGCTTCTATCATAGCCTGGGGCGGAAGAAGGTTATTCCAGTAATTACCAGTCTTCATCCTAGAGTGATTCCCCTCTTCCACTATGCCTGCTCCTAGCTGGTCGGACCCAAAAACTGAGTTTCTTAAAGAGATCATATTATACTTTCTGGCTTTTTCTTTACTGACTTGTATATCTTTTTGTGCAAGTAGTAGCTTTGCAAAGTGAAAAAGTCCAAAGTCCAGCCCATCTCCTACAGAAAACACTGCTCTGAACTGCCTGAAAACAGCTCGTTTGTAGTCCAGCCTTTTCCCTGTGATCTCTGTGACGACACATCAAAATGCGCGTCATAATGCTCGCCAAGCGCTGGAACAGCACACACAGCTGAAGCACAAAGTGACAAAGCGTCCGCCTGCTGTCTCTCCTCTCCCTTCCAAACACTAGCTACCCTCCAGGCAGTCAAAGGACATAAAGTTGTTTCTGTGATGTAGAGACAGAGCTCAGTTAAAACTTTATGGATGAAAGATACTTTTGTTACAGATTAATAACTCACCACTATGAAACTCTTGCTCCAGTCCATGTTGCTAAGCTGGTAAGGGGATATACAGCTGAACCGGAGCCGTGTTTACCGGTCTCTCACAACCCGCCCTACTCTGCTTCTGATTGGCTAGTAGTCCTTAACTAGGAACTGCACATGTGCAACTCCCAATAAATATCTTGTAGAGGTAATATGCATCTCCATAGCTAAAACGAAGCGTTCAACACAGGGTGAAAAGAGGAGCTGCAGCAATGTGCAGTATGACAAAAAATATGTAAATGTCAGTTCTGGTACAACCACTAAATAAGATTTTGAACCTGAAAATGAGCATAAGATAACCTCTTTAACAACAGACCTCTTCAAAATGTTTTAATATTCTGAAAAATATATTTCAGCTGTTAGGAAAATGTGAATATTGAATCCAGAGAAAGATCTATTGGTTTGCCATTAATTAAGAAAAAAACTGAAATGGCTGGTAGAGCGTCTTTAGCTTCTGTATTGTGACAAATTCCAAAGTAAGTGGAATATGCAGTATTTGATCCAAGGATTTTATGTGATCATGCTCACCCCCACTTTTGAGTGGACTGTCAGAGCTGGACTACTGTCCTCCACCCACACCTCCCTCACCTGCGTTTTAGATCTGGACGTGGAAAATGAGAAAAAAATGAATATGTTAGACCTCAACCACCTTTTTAAAAAAAATGTAAACACCTCTAACCCATAATATCATTTCAGCTACTACTACCCACATGCTAACAAAGTGAAATGCAGTTTAACATGATGGGATACCCGTATGCAGGATGAGTCAAAGGTATTTTTAAATTTTAGAAAGAGATATTTTAATAGGTTCTAAAAATATATTTTTTAACACCTATTTACAGTTTTTTTTTACATTCTCCAAGCTAAAACACAGTTTAAAACAATGGCATCACAGTAAAAGCCTTAAATGCAGACAAGAATGCTAAGAAGGTATTTGAACATAGATTAAAAGATCAAGCAACAATGCTCAGAAATCGCTTAACTGGAGATAACAAAAAGGCCATAGTAGGAAAAAATAGTAAATATGTTTTCAGTTGATGATGAGATTTATTCTACAATTTGTTTACAGTAATGGAATAATTTTCCCCAAATTTGTTTTCTGAATATTTTGTTATTTCTAAATTTAATTACGGCATTATTGCAGCATTTTATTGTAATTTTATCATCATCAGTACCAATTCATATTCCAGCAAAGGAACCAAATCCCTAGGCATACTGATTATTAGAAAATGTCAAGCAAAGCCTTGTCTGAAAACACAATGAGCTGCTTGACTTGGCTCAAATCACATTAACTTAGTGGGAAGGCTTTGATTATGAAGCCATAAAATTAAATTTTAATGAAGTAAATGGAATTATTTTGCTTGGCATGGATTTCTGAGTATTAGGGCTATTCTTAGCATGCACCTGAGCCTGCCTTGTGGCTGAAAACGCCAATTCATAACTGAAGTTATCTCACTACGCTTTTCATATCTAGCAGGTCTAGACTATTCTATTACTTAATATTATAGACCCAGCAATTCCTAACATGAGCAAGAACTTGGCTAGGCAAGGAAAAACTCCTTTTTAACAGGCAGGAACCTTGCGCAGAAACTAGACTCAGGGTAGGCGGCCAACTGCCTCGACTGGTTGGGTGAGAGAGTGAGAGCAAGAGGAAAGAAAACAATACAAGTTCCACATTAATTTGTAAAATAATAAGCCTTAATTAAGGTAAAGGTACTTTGTCACAAACATATTGCGAAATTCATTCTCTGCATTTAACCCATCCCTTAGCGAGCAGTGGGCAGGCAAACTCCACACAGAAAGGCCGGGACGACCGGGGTATGAACCTAGGACCTTCTTGCTGTGAGGCCAAAGAGGTTATTCCTTAGACCACCGTGCCGCCCAATTCCCATCACTAAGTAGCACAGTATTCTGTGGATGAAAAGTATAGTCCAAAATCTGGCCTCTCATTATATGTATCTTGTGTTTTTTGTGGGGTTCATTATTCTTAACCTCGCTTGTTCAGACTGTTGCCAGATTTGGGTACATTGGACTGATTTTGCTCAGCAGAGTCCACACGTGTGACGTGCAGCGTAACTGTGGTCAATATTGGCCAGGGCCTTCCCAGCATCCCTCAGCATCAGCGCACAAATCGACTAGTAATCCTGTTTCACGATTGCGCCCTGACCCTGACTGATGCTACGCTAACAGTTTGTAACCAGTTTTCCCCACTGTTATCCGCTGATCAATGTTTCATACTGAACTTTGCGATTGATGCTCACAATCATGACACCAGCTCTCCTTTTGCTGAGCAGCTGCAGGCCTTATAGATTTATCTGTGCTTCACAGTGAGAGAGAGAGAAGGCGGCTGTGAATAGCCCATAGCAGCTGGCGGGGTGTTTGCTGGCGGTTGACTGACAGGTTTTTTTAATGGCCAATGCTGATCTTTAGAGAGCAGGGTGGTCGATGGACAATGTATAATACTGATATCAAAACAAAGAAAAGCCATTTGTAAACTGTTGGGGAGGGGAAAAAACTACAGTGCGTCTAACAAATCAGTGCAGACGGCTGACATATGACTGATTTGCACTTCCCTAAATATTCTGTTCAACAGAGAATCAATTTGTATGGCTGTATAATAGTGATGTATTTAAGTTAACCAACTTTGTCTTCAAACCTTGGGAAATTGACTTTTCCATCTTTAATTTGATTCATCTTGTGGGTTCCAATCATATATGCTTTATTAATAATGAATTTCGCTGTAGATGAAGGAAAATCAGATGTAAGTTTAGGGAAATTTCTGTTTTTCCTTTGTAGTAAAAATGTATGCACTGCACTCTGGATCTAGGTTATCTTTATGTGTAGTGTCTTGAAAGTCCATATTGGCTAAAAATAGTTGAATGCACAATTGCACTAGATGTCTGTGTGTTACAGAGTTAAAGGCAAAATTAAGACATGACAATTCTGACTGAGTCATGTGAACTAAAAAATAAAAATAAAAACCTGACTCAAGTTGTAGGAACAAACCTTCGCCAGTTGTAAGTTTTTAAAGGTTCAGTGTGTAAGTTTTAGTGGAATCTAGTGGTGAGGGTTGTGAATTGCAACCAACGGCTCATGTTTCATTCACATGCTCCTCGGATGGTCCCTTTTCCCACGTTGTGAAGTCGTTCTTCTGACTTTGGTGTGTTCATGTCCTCTGTTACGACCCTATGGGTCGTGTGTTTTGGTTGGGTTGTCTATTCCTTCTCCCCCTCAGGTAGTGGCCCTTCCCCCCCATGCCTTGGCTGCATGACTGAGTGGCAGCAGGTGTGCCTGATCACCACTCAGTGCCTGGAGGATAAGAAGGCTTGTTTTTTTCACAGCACTTGGTCTGTTACCCTTTCTACCTGTTGCGACCACGCTGCAGACCAACACCTGTGAGCAGACCACTGCCAGCCCGTTAGCCCAGTGGACAGGGGCAGCCCATTCAACCAGTGGGTTGAACACCAGCTTAGAGCTTCTGTGAGTCCAGAACAGTGTCTGGTCACCTCCTCAGTGGAGAGAGGACTTTTCAGCAGTTCATTAAGTGTTGAACCTTGCTCCCTCAGTTATTTACCCTGTGTTTATTGTGGTCTCCTTTTGAGAGAGTAGTTTTATGTTGGTTTTCCTTTGTCAATATTGAATAAATACGCTGAACCCTGACTTCCTGTCCTCTTTTGCCCTGGTTTTTATTTCAAATATTGTTGTTCCTCCTCCCACTGGACTTACCATCCAGAGGAACGTAACACCTCTGAAGTGGGAATGTGGAATCAACATGGACACTATTACAAAGATGTAATGCATTAGCATTATCAGAACATGTAAACAACACACAGAGCTACAATATCTTATCAATTCACTTTCTAAATCCAACAACACAAAAGCTGTGAAAACTGTCAACATATGGTCCTCTTTTAAAATCTTTATAGAAAATGGGAGCCTGTTCTCATCTCAGGGCGTCCAATACCGACGCTTTCAGAAAAAGTGACACAGCGTAGTTATTTGACGCTAAAGGAAGGTACCCTTTAGCGGCTCACGGCCAAAGTGCTAGCAGGTAGGGTTAGCCTCCTTTGTGTTGCTGTGACGTAGCAAATGGTGGCGTTACATACAGACGCTGAAGGTTACCTTTAGCTTAAATTAATAACGCACTGAGAAGAGATAATAAAAGGCCACTCAAAACATAGTGGCGAAAAGCGCTCTGTAGAGCATTTTGTCCGTTTGGGCTACTGTACAAACATGACGAGGCAACATGGTGAGTTACACCTCAAGGAGTATATAGATAGAAATGGCTCTTTATGCATTTCTATCAATGGATCCTCCTAAATATTACACACTGAACCTTTAAGTATAAATTATGTACAGTATTGTCCATTTATCCAATGCAGCCTATAAAAGCTGCAATTATAAGTCAGTTATTCAATACATAGAATAGTCAATGGACAGAAAAGTTATTGATAATTAATTAATTTAACAGGATGATTTCTTTCTTACTGGGTGATTTCTTTTTGCCCTGCCTCCGTGATCAACCTAAGTGAAGTGCTAAAGAATATTCTTTGACCGGTTTCATGCAGCTGTTGTTCTCTGACAACAATGAACATTTAGCAACTACATATGGGCTTTGACCCCAGAAGTTTAAACTTGTATTGTTGTGAACATTTGGTGTAAACTCGCTTTAAAATGTTCATGTCAACAAATGACCCCCAAGAGCACCTCAACGCCCCCCCTGGGGGGGCAGTACTGCCCCTGTTGAGAAACAGTGATTTAGGCAAAAGAGTTGCTACTTTAAGACTTCTCATGACTTTTTGTTACATCATTAAATTTAGTGCCTATCTTGGAGTTTTTTTAGGAGATTTTGTAGGTGGAGAGGTTGGAGAAAAAATGGAGAGAAAAAGACTTAGTGCGGTTTGGATTTCATCTGCCATTCTCAATTTCACAAACTTGGAGTGTTTGTTAAGCTGCATATTTGTCATATGGGAAATAAATAAGCAATGACTAAGTTTTTTTCTCTTCTTTTTCACCCTACTTTAGGTTTCTATTAATTTTTCTCCCCTCCGTAGCCAAGCATTTCTCTTCCGGTCTGCAAACAGGCATAATGAATGATTTAATCCCCATAGGTCTGTATCATGGGGAGGAAAATATATTAAGTATCTGATGGATATTAATGTTAATAGTGCTAAGCGTATTTGAATCCGATACAGTTGGTGACAATGCAATCTCCCTCAAATTTATTACACACACATGCACCACATAAATATGTGCAGTTGTTTTTTCCTGCCTGAAATCAGCAGCGTGCTCATTCAGTAATCTGCAGCATATTGGTTTGTGACAAATGGCTCACTTGGAGGCAAAACAGGAATGAAAAGCATTTCTAAACAGCCAGTAGCATTCTTAAGCATTTATTGCTGAGACATTTGTCTTGATCCAAGTTAGCAGAGACATTGTAATTGTTTAAAGTATAACATAATGCACACAAATCAGTGATTTTGGAGCTTGTTAGCTCTACCATAGCATCTGGTCATTTAAGTGTATCTGTGGGGGGGCAGCTATGGCTTACCAAAATTTTCCTGGCTCACCACCAATATTTTATTTGTTTTGCAGCTGTGAGTAGCTGATCCATTTCTTTTGTCACAATAGTGTCGCTCAACAGCACACCCAAAATTAAGGTTTTCTAGTACATCCACTGAATTTTTAAATACATTAGACTTGCCTTTAAATTGTATATATAATGGAGCAGGGAAAATTCTGACCATTTAACGGTGACCTCATGGTGCATAGTTTGTATTGTTGCCCTGTTAGGTTGCATTATACTGTTAAGTGTTGCTGTAACTTTTGTTCACACCAAACATATGGACATTATTGTAATGACAAATATTTTAATAGATTCCAAAACTATGTAAAAAAAAACATTGTCATGAATCATTCACTATAATGTCATTATTAACATTACGTTACATTATGTGAATATTCTTTAATCTAATGAAATTTAAGGAGATCACCACACACAGCAGGATCCACTGATTTATTATTTATTAACACATTACACATACAGAATCACCAGATTCACTAATATGTGCTAAAAGACACTGAAATCAATCTGTTTCAACATGAAAGGACATTATACAGTAAGGAATTGGGATAAAAGGCTTTATTTAAGCTTATAAAGCCTGTTTGATTTGATGGACAGGACAGAGTGTATAGGATTACTTAAAAAGGTTGTTTTTCATGCGAGCTAGTGAATGATGAGTCACCATTAAATAGTCAGAATTTTCCAAGAAGTTGCACTTTACCCTACTCCATAATACAGGTGTGAAAAGAAAATGATTCTATAACTATATTCAAAAAGCCAGTAAGAGTAATGGCAAACTTTATTTTTGAGTAAGCTGTTGAGAGACACTATATCAATGCATAAAACCAATGGATCAGCTACTCACAGCTGCAAAACAAAGAAAATAATGGTGGTGAGACAGATCCAGGAAGATTTTGGTGAACAAAAAAATAAATATTAAATCTTTAGAAAGACATTCTTCCTTCTCTTTGTAAAGTTTAACTGGCTGTAGCATTTCAAAGCAGTTTGACATCTGACATCTTTCTTGTAATATGTAAATTGTTGATTTCGTGTGTGTCTGTGTATATATATATATATGTGTGTGTGTGTGTGTGTGTGTGTGTATGTATGTATGTATGTATATATATGTGTGTATATATATGTGTATGTATGTGTATATATATATATATATATGTGTGTATGTATGTATGTCTTACTTTCTTTCAGCACCATGGACAGCAACTGAACAGCCTTCTATTTGTTTGGAGCTGGTTTTGTGAGATGAGTGTAAAAAACAGGGACATGGGTCATGTTAAACTCTCAGATTGATCATTCTTGAGTAAATTGGGTCCAGGGTTACAGAGTTACAGTGACTGTATATAGGAATGATCTATGTAAATATATGTTCTTACTTTAAAGTTGAGTGAAATTGATATTTAAAATAACTTTGTGGAATTCTAATCTAATTCGTTCATGCTGACATAGCTGTAGCTGCTATTCAGAAGTCAACACAACACATTCTTTATATGAGCTTTAGCATGTTCAGTCTTCCTACACAGACTGTTCTTATAACCAATTTGCTGCACTGCAAAGAACGATCTGGTACCCAGTTGCTTCAGTGTTACAATATGCTGATTTAATGCAGAGTAATTTTGCATACATCCACAGAGAGTGTTTTTCTATGTTTGGGAATGAAAAGTGACGCAGGAGAGGCTTTGCCTTGGTGGCACATTGTAAAGAGCTTTTACATGCTTTATCACAATGGGCTCACATTGAAAGTGGATTATTGCACCTGGCTGCTTGTAATAGCGTTCTGTCCTGCAGGACCACCAGTACACTGGAATCCTATAAGACCAGCAGCTAAGACCCTGTTGGGACCCTCACAAATCCACAAGCTTACACTGCTGCCTTTGAAGGGAAAGAAATCACTACATCACTGCTGGGACAAGGTTAGTCAGTAGGAGCCATTTACAGGTCCTTGCTAATGCAAGTGCTCCTGGTGCTCTCGTGGATTACTGCTGCACACTGCTCTTTCTTAAAAGTTACACAGTGGTTTCAAGATTTCATACCGTGAAACATAACTCTCATATCAACCTGGAGATCACTGCTGTCGTTTCACGTACAGACACAAACTTCACAGTTATGTACTGTATCACTGTTTGAGCTATTCATGTGTGCACTGAGTTGGTCAGCTCAACCAGAAAAATAATCAAGCACGCTCATCAGAACCTCAAAACTACAACATTTTCAAAGAAATGAATCTTGGATCATGGTGGCCATGTGTCATCCATGTTTAATGACCAACACAGCTTACAGGTAGTCAGACAGGTAATAGGGAGGCAGGTTCAGGCTGAGGTGGCAGAAGGTTGAAAGCAAAAACAAAAGGCAAGTTACTAGGACAAGCAGTGTGAAGCTGGAATGAAGGATCTGTGCCGGTCTATTTATAGAGTGGCTGTGGAATGAGATGCAGGTGAGGAGGTGGGCGAGGGAGGCCAGGTGAGGGGAAGAAGGTGATTGCAGGGCAGATGGGAGTGGCAGGATCTGTAAGGACAGGAGGAAAGTCTGAGGGCATCAAGTAGACAGGTAAAGAGGAGACAGGTAACGTTGAAGGGGCCTGGGATGTTTGACTTTGGGCTCAAGGTGATGTAGAAATAGCTGAAATTGACAATATTTCTTAACTGAACTGGTGTAATCCATGGATTATGCATTTAAATCTGAGAAGGTATTATATCTGCTTCATATACTGGAAGCAAGCGATTCTGCATTTGTGAGCTTCTCCTCTGCAGCATTAGGCAGAACAATAATCTTCTGATTGGGTATTTTTTTGTCTAAGGGAGACATTTTCAGACATGACAATGTGACTTTTGTCTGCCAGGGGCAGCTCATTTTCTGCATGTTGTTCATCACAAAATGTTCTACGTCACAGTCTTCTTTCTACTCATCTGTTGACTTCCTCCTCCTCCTCCAGCTTGCCTCTCTCCTCCCTTTTCTCATTCACTCCTCTCTCTCCTCATTCTCTAGGAATGCCCTTTTTATTCACCACCTCTTCTTCCTCCTCACTTACCATCCTTACCTACCTTGATTTTTACCCACCACCCTCCTCCTTCTTTCTCCAGATATCCCTTCTTTCTCTTCTTTTCGTCATCTCTTCCATGTTCTTTCTCTCTCTCTCACTCTTTATTTCTCTTTCTGCTGGTCTCTCTCTCTCTCTCTCTCTCTCTTTTTGCTCGGCCGTGTCACTTCAGTATGCGAGAACAGACTCTTGGAAAGCAACGGCAGAGAGAGGTAGCTTGACAGCGAGCCGGACCACTGTGTTCGTTTATTAGAAACTTTCATAGAGTTTCAATTTCCCCGAGCAGACTGCAGTATGAATTATTCCCTCACTATATTCAGCACTCTGGGGCCACACAGCCAGTATTCACTTATATTTTTATTATATATTTTTATATTATATTTTACAGCTCTATTATGCATTAGGATTTAGAGTCATTGGAATGCAATTGGCAGGAGGGATTTCACTGGAATTGGCAAAAAATGAGCAAGACAAGGATTTTTAATTTTTTTTTTTACATTGCATCCACTCATTTGCAGGTACAACCACACTTCCCCTCCCCCCTCTTTTTTCTTCATTTGTTCTCTCTCCAATTGCCCAGGCTGTCTCTTTACTTTCCTCTTTCCCCCAACAACCACTTAATCTACTTCTGTCTCCATCAGCAGAGCTCTCTGTTCTCTTTCTCTGTAATTTCTATCAGGAATTCCACTTAGAGTTGCTTATCAATTCAGCCGTACAAATGAACAAGCGACAAACGGCAAACAGCCAAACAAACAGACAAATAAATAAAAGTGAAATTATATAACAAGACGTAATTCATCAAAACACAATCAAGAGTGAGGGGAACAGCAAGCAAAGTCAACCACAAAGTCAATCTGCAAAAGCTCGAAGAGAGCAAAAGCCGGAGCGAAAGGAAAGAATTCGACAAAGGGATGTTCCCCAAGCACATTTGCATGAATTATGGGCCTAAAATTGAGCGAGCGATGATTGTTAGTCTCTATTAGATGGTCTGTCTCTTTCTCTCATCAGTGTGGAGCAACACACTGAATAATCATTTGTTTCAAGGACAACAGAGCATCTTTAGCAAGCTTGCAGCAGGCCTGGCAACACTGCGAGAGCATCACCCACTATGGACTTGCTCACCCGTGGGTACTGGCATTAATCTCGGTCACTTCTCAAAGCAGAAATACCTTCCCAACGCACCCTGAGCCCTCTGGTCTACTGCCCTAACAGCAGCCCCTTCCGGTTCGCCTGTCCTCCCCAGCCCAGAGCCTCTGCACCTCTGCAGTGTTGTGCACGCCTGGGTGAGGCCGGTCGGTCTTGGTGGTGAGGCGTTTAATACTGTTATCACGGCCTCTTAACTTCCCTCTTAGTCCAAAACTCTCTGTCTGTCCCACTGGGCGTGACTTTCAGACATCTTTGAACCACAGTGTGGGAACAGTTGTCCTTGAGGACAGTGGTGGGGATGTTCATGGAGCAGAATGAGGATGCTTCTTCAGAGGCGTTGGCATTGCCGGCAATTGCCTTGTGTTTTTATTAGGTGGCGGTCACACAAGGCCTGCAGTCATACAGGGCGTGAGGACAGACTAGGGATGATATTGTATTAGATCTTCGGGCGACTGTTAATCTGCAACCTTCTCCAGCATCTTTACGACTGTCCGTCCTTCCGCTTGCTGTCCTTCAGGATGCTCAGGGCTCATTTTCTGCCATTTTAGCCTTTCTGTATGCAGCACCCTGTATTTGGTAGTTTTAGATTTTGGATTTCATTATGGCTTGTTTTTTAAAATGTCTTTTGAAATTGCCATCAGAAAATAAAATAATGAATGTGTTCTCTAAAGATTTTAAGATCCCAAATTGAGCTAAATGAATTATTAGATTTGGTAACTTTATTAATCCCCAGAGAGGACACTGGTCACCCATTCACAGTGACAAAAGCCAGACAGGTTGCAGCAGACACAAACTAACAGTTATTCCAGAGAACAGCTAAAAAACAGCAATGAAACACCCACACAGGGGGTAAAACTAAAGTAAATATTGTTATCCTGCTCTTGGGTCCTCTTTAAAAAGATAATCCAGTTTGAAAACTTATTTTCAAGCTCATTTTCTGTCTGAATATTACAGCCTTTCTGTATGATCATCTGCTTTAATGGAAACATTTGATATAAGAATTACATTGCTGCAAAATCAAACAGACAATTTCGAAGGCCAGTTTGGGTAATGATTTTAATGTTGGCAACTTGGCACTGAAGACTTTATTTTTGTGGTTTCATTACCAAAATAATTTTTAAGGGAAAGTAATACACAGCACAGCTATTTCATTTTGAATGTTAGTGTGTTAGCTTGCTAATCATAACTGCTGTTTTCCTCAAACATCTGACTTTCTCATAAGCTTTGATCTTTTATAAACTACTATGTCGTTTAATCATATTAACTGTTAACAATGAATAAATATACTGTATTATCATCAATTAACTGGCATGAATCTTGAAGATTTATTCCAGAAATTAGCTTTAGCCTACTGCATCGGCAAAGAATCAAAGACATGCATTCATACACATGGTGTGCCACAGCGATAATCACTCTAAGAATCTAGGTTGACTGTATAAGATGATTATTGCATGTATTGCACATATGCAGGCTCACGTCAGTTTGACAGAAGGCAATAAGACATAATATAGTGCTTGTTAAAGGAAAAATGCATTAAAGGAAAGAAGTCAAAAGAGAAGAGATCAGACAAAAACCTCATCACCCCCGACAAAGCGAGCACCAGCAGCAATCCTGGACGACATCTGTGTGTGTAATTATTAAAACACAGCCAGGCAGCTATCAGCTTGGTGTGAAATCTCTGTTACAATGAGTAAACATGGCAAAGAGGAAGCGCCCGGTCCAACCAGGTGTGGTAGGTGGAGGAACATGTGTGAGGGTGTCATGGAATTTTTTTTCTAATACAGTTGTTTTCTTAAAAAGTAAACAAGTTCTTTGAGCATGAATATGTCATTTATGAAAACCAGAAACATGCAGCAGCATGAAACAAACCAGTGTTTGATCATTAATATCAATGCGCAATTACTGATTTTCACTCGAGCATGGTAACACTCAATGCTTGGCTACATTTACATTTATTTATTTAGCTGACGCTTTATACAAAGCGACTTACAATTACTAAGTATGTCAGAGGTCGCACGCCTCTGGGGCAGCTAGGGGTTAAGTGTCTTGCTCAAGGACACATTGGTGGATGTTTCACAGTGGGGAATTGAACCCGGGTCTCTCACACCAAAGTTTGTGACAGTTGCTGTTATACGGCGAAAATTAGTGGAGGAATAGGTTTTGCAGGAAATTGTTAGCCTGGCAGTAAAAGTAAGGTGAGGGTTACAGTTTGTCGGGTTATAATGCTTCATCTTCTCAAGACAAAAAAGTATGTCTGTTGGTTCCCGGCTGCTTGAAAAGTGAAGGTGGTTTGTGCTAGCTAACAGGTACAAGCTTAGACTGAACTGGTGCACAACTCTGTACTGTACGTGCACTGTACATCCTGATAGTTAAATTATATTTCAGTTTCCTGGTTGTTAGGAAAAGAAAAGACAATGGTGACCACAGCAAAGCAAATTAGTCCGAGGCTAATGAGGAGTCTTTTGGATTTTACTGTAAAAAATGAAATGGTTGATAATATTAAGGAGTTAATAAATATGCTGGTTTCTACAGGGTTTTCCCTGCCGTAAGGCTTAGGAGGTGGGGCCCAAAACTGCTTGGGTGCTGTGCCATGAATGTAAATTCATTGTGGAGAGCATGAAAATTAAATTACTTTTTTTAAAATTACCAGACAAAAAGAATGGGCAAAGAGAATTGAAGTTGTTGTGGTTGCTTGTGGTGAAACAGCACCTTACCAAGACACTTTATGCTGGTTTTTTAAAATTGAAAGGAACAGTACAATCATTAGTGAATTATTTTCATCCTCCTCTGCTGGACTTGGGTCATATGCTGCGGATCACTAGAGCTGAATCCATTTTGTGACAAGTGTGAAATGTCACAATTCAACACTAATGGAAATAACACAACTGAAGCTCTTCTCATCACGCTATTTGTAAGTTTCAGGGAGAATGGTCTAAAACATTAATTTCTTCCTCAGAGATCAGTGGCATATCATGAAAAAACCTCTTCTTGTCGGTAACATGCTCAGATGTGATGGAAGAGTCATGTCGACTGTGAGCGTTTAAAGTCAGCGGGGAGACAGAGGCTCCAGTGTGACGAGAGAGAGGCCTTTCTGTGCTGTGACTCAGATGAACACAGCAGTTGTTGGGGAAAAGGTCAGTGGATTTTGTTGGTATTCTGCAGCCGTGCGCTTTTTGGCAGAACACTTGACGGCGCAGCGGGCACTCGAGCTTGAAATGATGTTGCTTCCTCCGGCCAGGAGGCGATGGCTCCCATGCCACACAGCATACGCAGGACACCATAAATCCTACAGTGTAAATAAAGACCCGCCTCGCTCCACCACGTCTCACTCCTTCTATGTCCTTATTCTTTTATAAACGCTGTCCTGTCTCTTTCTATTTTCACATCCTTCCCTCTCATTTCTCTCATTCTTTCTTGTGTTTACTCCTCACTATCTTTTTGTTTCTTTTTCTCCAGTGATGTAGTGTCTGTTCGATTATCTCTGTCTTTTTATCCATGTACTTGTACTCCACGTCTTCTGCTCATCTGTGAAGTATTTTCTTTCTTAGTTATTATGTAAAACATTATCCCTGTTTTCATCTGACTTTGCAGCACTGAAATGCAGTTTGTGGCAGGTAGCTATGGAAAAGAAAGGGAGAGTAAATCTCATTTAGTCACAGTTTGACTTTATTAACTGCACCACGGGAGGTGACAGAGGTTTATCCTTTGACAGATGTTCTGAATGCTGCTTGCGGTGTTGGACCACTACCCCCGTCCTCCACATAAACACACGTATCCAGTCCGTAATTACAGGAGTACAACTCCCCGCAGAGCCTATACAGCATTCAGGCCCAGCAGGTATTTCACTGTCATTTTCAAATTACTTTACTGCAGAAAATACTTTATTATATGTCACGCAACAAAACAAAATGATAAAAATCACATGCTTCTCAGACAGAAGTTGGCAAACCTTGATGTAACCAAGCCAAAAAAAAACAATACTTGTGTTGATGACTTGTGTTTGATGCAATCATACTGCATCACTAATTGTTTAGTTAACTTTCAGTGACAGTGGAGGATCAGTCTAACATTTATATTTACTTCATTTATTGAAGTACGAAGCAGGGTTGCGTGTCTGGAATACTTTTTAAAAAATTTAGACTGGCATATTTACTGTGGCTACGTTTTTAATTATTTAATTCCATTGTTTATTCCAGTGGCTTATGCTAAGCTATGGTAAACATGGTGTTACTTCTTTTGGACAGCTGCTGTACTAAAACAGTCTGCCACTAGCTGTCCAGAAAATTTTACTTTATCTAACTAGTCAGCTAAGTGTTTAGGTTTAGATACAGTACACTGCTTATTTCCAGAGTTAAGCATGTCATTGATTTTCTGCATGATTCTTTAATCTGAAAGTAACCTCCACCAGCTCCATATGTTTGAGGATGAGTTATGCAGATTCCTGAGACTCTGTTTTGCTGCCCTTGGCCTGTTTGCAGTTTGGCAGGGGAGTGGCCTCCCCTCTTTTTCCAGAGGGGAGGAATTTGCATTTTAGGCAAAGATTATTTATCAAGGCTTTTGTTCCAGGTTCCTGTCTCTTAATATCATTTCCATATCTTAACATTTAAGTACCTTCAGACTGGCTTTGACAGCAAAGTGGAACCTTGTGTTGTTCAGATAATTTAGAAGGCTCATTACTTGAATTTAATCTTTGAACAGCCCAGAAATACACATTATTCAGGATTTGTTATTATTCTTTCAACTAGTGAATAAATCTGTTTTTATAAAGGTGATTTAATGCTGTGCTGTCAAATTCTTTGTCAGAGGAGCTCTCACTTTTTTCAAACAGTATATCCACTTTTAGAATAAACTCTGAATGTCATTCAGGAGTTTGTTCACTCTGTTGATCCTCATGGGAATGACATGTTGAGGAAATATGAACTCAAATATTTCACTGGTTGAATGCTTTTCTTTAAACACCTCACACTTATGAGTACATTTCAGCATGGCTGCTTAGGAAGTTAAAAGTCTAAGCTTGATCTGTGGCCAGTTTAACCCTTTGAACAAGTCAGGCCTTTTTATTAAAGGAGGAAGACGTCCTCTGCCGGTCAAAGTGGACTGAAGGTGAAGCTCATTCGTATATCCAGAGGCACAGTGGCATGCACAATATTTTCTTTCTCAGGCTTTACAGCTTAGCTTGATTTATTGTTTGCAGACCGGAAAATGCAGAAAAGCACCAACAAGAACAGTGATGAATTGAAAAATTAATTACATTATACCGACAGGGAAGGAAAACCATTTAAAAGATTCAATCCACTGCTATCAGCCCTGCTCATTTTTAAATCCTCCCATGTTGCATTTATACTGGATCATGTGTTATACTGTCTCCACTAATATTGAACTGCAGGTACTACATAGAGCCATATATCTTACTAATAATTAATTTCTCTGCAATTCTCAATTCCAGCTAAACATGTT
>NW_024044681.1:4981867-5226378 GCF_014851395.1 Micropterus salmoides
ACTAACACACAGATAAACACACACACTAACACAGATAAACACACACACACTAACACACAGATAAACACACACACACTAACACACAGATAAACACACACACACAAACACACAGATAAACACACACTAACACACAGATAAACACACACACTAACACACAGATAAACACACACACACTAACACACAGATAAACACACACACACTAACACACAGATAAACACACACACACAACACACAGATAAACACACACACTAACACACAGATAAACACACACTAACACACAGATAAACACACACACTAACACACAGATAAACACACACACTAACACACAGATGATCTCGGTGATTTCAGAGAGCAATCTTAATTAACGGTACAGTTTCTGAGATGAAGCCCGTCTGGAGGCTGGAACTGAATTCTCCTGAGTGTTTTCACATATTTAGATCGATCGTGTCCAAAAATAAGGGTTAATAACCCAGAAAAGAAATCCCAGATGAAAGGGTCAAATTTACAAGAAGAAAAATTCCCTGAAATTAAAGTCACAAAAATCTAAATCCCTCTGGTGTTTTCTTGTGAATGCGCCCGATCCAAGGCGAAGTCTCTGAGGTGCCTGATGGTGACTGTGGGCTGAACTCGCTGCTGAATCTGTTTGTGAAGTCTAACTTTCCACTGCACACAACGCACTGCAGACGTGTGTGTGATGTTGCAGCCTTGCAAAGTGAAGTTTCTCTCACAAATGTTTGAATACAGTGTCAGAGAATATTCAAGGTTTTAACTTTAAGATTTGTGATTATTAGTTTCTTCTAAATCTACCACAGTAATCTTTAAAACTGGCTCCTTTTTTCCTGTTACAGTGGACCTTATGTGCGGTTGGACCTTTCCATCTTAATCATGTTACAGATAAATGAAGAGCCCATAAAACACATCATAGAGAATCAGCCTACAATAACAACACTGGGAAGATATTTAGAGATTTACTCGACGCCAACGGGCCTCCCTGGCTCTGTCGGCCGCCACACTGTTAGATTTAGCCGTCAACGTGTCTTTAAACTCCTCGTATCCTGACACACTACCACCGTGCGTCCTACTGGAGAAATACGAAGAATAACTCTGCCTGCACGGCCGAACACGCCACTTTTATGCCAACACTAATGAACCAGCGGTATCGACGATCCCGGCAAACGACCCCACAGGTCAAACAGCTGAGTGTCCCTGCCAGCCAGTCAGAAGTCTCTCGGATGAGGGACAAAACGTCTTCTGACTTTAAGCTTCTTTGGATAACTCTGACCTGGAGGACTGAGAACCTTCACTGACATCTTTCTATCCTAATATCAGGATTGATGAAGACAAAAAAATATTTTTTAAACATCCAGACAAAAAAAGACCAGATAAGGAGATAATCAGCATGACCGAAATTCTTTTCACAAATTAAAGGCACAGTCGTGAGAAATACGTGTGCCCCAGCCTACGCTCACATTTTCAGGCCTCAGTAAGGTGCAGAAACTTACAGACACGTGTGTGGAACACGTCCTGTGGACGACTCTCAGGTATTTCTCTAACTCAAATCAGCACATTACAGGAAACTCCCAGACTGGAGATTCAGGGCACAGATGCTCCAGCATTGCTCCACAAAACCCGTTACCACCCTGAGCACACTTGCTGGACCGGTTCCGTGCAGCCCCCTGCAGCGGGGGCAACTTTGTGCTTTTAATGGAGATGATGTTCCAAATTTAGTATGACTTCAACCTATTCATGTGACACATCCACATCAAGCTAGGATGCTCATGCTCACTAGATTTACCTAAACCAAACACAAAGACCAAGCGAGCTTACAGTCCAACACTGAGCACTCTGATTGTTGTGGACCGTCAGCCCGTCCTGGGGCCTGCACCACGAAGCCAGTTCAGCATACCCAGGATATGTTTCAGTTATCTGGCTTCACTAACCCCGACAGTCGTGATCGGGATAAGCGGTGCCACGAAGCTGGTTATCAACTCGGTAAGTCAACCCAGCAGGGAGCATGTGCACATAAAAGAGGCGGTGCTAGCAGCAGATGACCAATCACAGACATGAAGTCCACTGGCAGCAGAGCGTCATATTTTACGAACAAGTACTGAACTGTAACACTGCAGAAATACGACAGCATCACGGCTGCAGCTGACTCATGCAGGAGACGTGGTGAACGCCTAAATGAACAGTAGTAAAGCGTTGATCTGTGTTCTGATGAGCTGCAGGAAAATCTCAGCCTTGTTCTTTCAGCTCGGCTGTGTCGGCGTTTCCACATTTAAAACTCGGGTCGTTCCACCTCACTTCAAAAATGAGATTAATTTATTCAACACACTCAATCCAATCATTGTTCTAAATTAACTTCAGAAAGCAATGAAACAAAATCTCCTTCATGCCATAAAATGAGCTCAGATCGCTGGAAGACTGAATCTGAACATTCAGGCTGCTGGAAACGTGACCCGTCTCTGTGATAGACTTTCTAACCTAAAACAAACAGCCTACGCTTGTATTCAAATGGAGTATTTCAGTATCCCTGCCAAACCGCTCATATTATTCTGCCTCACACAAGAAAAATGAAACCCGTTTATTTATTTTAGACAGACGTATTTAGGCTGTGTGAGACGACTGGGAGCAAATCAAAAATGTTAAACTCATTTCAAAGCCGTTAGAAGGTTTACAGTAAAAACCTGCAGGTCTACAGTGACCTGATGATGTCGCTGTAGAGTTTCCGTCTCACGGCTGCATCATGAAGCAGCCTATAAACAGTCTGTGGGACCTCCTACAGATGGTGACATCATTTTCCAAGAGAGCTGATTGGTCAGTAGGCGGCGTTTTCACAGAGTTGATCTCTAATCTGGATCAGCCGTTCAGCATCAGTTACCATGGCGATCTACCCCGGTAAGAAGTGAACCGATGCGCCCACAGACGGTGTCTTACCGGACGAAGCCCCCCCGCTGGTTTGAATGGAGAGCAGTGAAGCCAGTTTTGGACCAATAAAATACTACTACAGGGCTACTTCCTGTCGGCAGCAGCGTCTTCTGCGCATGATCGCGCAGCACAACCGCGGTGTAACGACGTAGAGCGGCGGCAGAAACAGCGTAGTCCTGGTAGCTGCTCCAACATGAAGTCTCAGAGAGTTTGAGTCGGATCGTCTCTGATTAATCAGCCAAACACCAACGCAGCGTCACTGATGGACCAATCGTTTCTGATTCGCTGAGAGTTTCTAATCTGAGCAGCATGGTTACATCCCTCATGTCTCAGGGTTTGGACCTCATTTCTGGGTCCATGCAGGCTTTGGTCGGCTTCACTGTTCGATCTCTGGCATACCCCCTTGGATGCGCCGCCATCTTTAAGACTGTCCTGCTTTCTTCTTCTTCTTGTTGGCAAACAATGACTTGAAGCATTCCTGCCAGCAGCTGGTGTGAAGTGAGTGTGGATCAGAATGACTCGTTTAAATCTTCTTCATCATATTAGTTTTTCTGAAATATTCGCGTTCTTTCGCAGAGTAACCGTTAAACCAAAGTGAGGTCGTGTCATTCGGAGCGCTGGAATGATCTGACTGATGTTTGTTTTACCATCATGGATCTGAGTTCTCTTCCTTCCTTCCCTGTCTGAAGATGCTCCTGATCTGTAGGACGCCACGCAACCATAATCTAACCCTGATCCGATTACCCTACATGAATAAGGTCCTTCACCGGCCATGGGAACGATCATCAATGTTCACTGTCTTTATTAATAGTCCGATGTTTGATTTGTAACACGGTTCAATGAAACTGTTTGGAAATCCAGCTGCCAGTAACCATGGAAATGGAAACATGGCTCAGGTGCTGTTTTCACTTTTGACCACCAGGGGGCGTTCTGGCTCTTTTATTGAAAACTAAACGCAGCTGGTGTCTTCGGTTTCTTCCTCTCATCTGTGCATCTGGTCACAGTGATTAGGAAGATGGGAACAGAATCACTGCAGCTTTCAGACCCTGAACCAAGAGACGTTTCAGCGCTAAACATCTATTTAACACGATGAGTGTAACAGCATGCGGGTGACACCGTGTTCGAGACTTACTCAACGCTCCACCTGTTGGATGGACCTTAAAGTTCAGCAGCTGGATTTCAGAGTCCCCCTGAAGTTCAGGGCAGGCGGGGATGTGGAGCAGCTAGCGGTTCTGATTGGAGCACACCGGTCTGGGAGGTTCCAGGTATGTATTTAAAAAAACACTACCAAGGTCCCGAGTCCAGTCCGGTAGGGTATCGTAATCCATTTTTATCCAATAACAGAAACCTTTCCACACAGACCCTGAGAGCTGGGGGGGGGTCGTCAGCCCAGAGACCCTAAACACCAAAGGGCCGCAGACATTCACTCTGAAAATGAGTCCGTGGACAGTTCTGGTTCTTCTGCTCATCACTGACGGAGACCGACACCAGTCCATCCAGATCCCACCAAAACCTTCCCCTTGGACCGGTTTCAGGTCTCCAGGACCTTCAGTGAAATAGTTTCTGGCCCAAAAGTCACTTCGGCCTGTTTAACTTTATGAAACAGAGTTGGCTTTTCACAATAAGAGCTTGAAACAGACGTTTGAATAAAGGAACAGAGTCAGATCGAGTATCTCAGTAGTGTTTAATGTGAAGGACTCGTTTACAACAGCACACCGCAGAACCACGTCTGGACCCAAACTTTACATTGAAACCAGCAGTTTGTCCTCTGCAGGACAACATAGATCTCAAGTCCTGTCAACTCTTGTGTTTTCTTCACTGAACCCCTTTTTTTAAAGTGTCCATTTAAAGTCTTTGGACTCTAATGACGGACTTTGTTTTGAAAAATAAACTGTTTTATTTTAAACTAAACTAAAATATATTAAAGTAAAACAAAACACGTGAAACCGTTTACCTGGACGTCAGGAGGACACAGTGTAAACAGCATCATTTATATGGAGTTGGTCTCACACCATTACAAACTGGAGTCACTCCGGTTTCCAACACAGATCTGGTGCTAACTTGAACCTGCAGGCAGAACTGAGGGCTTACAACACAACACATATTGGAAATATATTGGAAACATATCAGCGTTCGTCACCTGTCTGTCTCAGTAGTACCTGTCTCTCTCTCTCTCTCTCTGTCACGTGACATGTCTCACCTCAGGCTCCACCCACACAGTTGGACGTGGCCTAACACATCTGTCAATCATTGGTCCACTTCAGGAGACACCTGCTGACATCAGTGAGTGCACCTGAACGCATCACCCAACACCTGACGGGTGTGTCTTCAGGTAAAGACTCGTTTATCAGCGCAGCATCTGGATTGGTTCACGCCTACTTATGATGTCATCAGACTGTAGGGGGAGGAGCCTGAAATGTGACAGCCAAAGATGGGTAGATGTTTTCTCATCTGTCTGTCTGTCTCCACCTATTTGTCTGTGTCTGTCTCCACCTGTCTGTCTGTCTGTCTGTCTTCATCCGTTTGTCTGTCTCCACCTATTTGTCTGTATATGTCTCCACCTGTCTGTCTGTGTGTCTTCATCCGTTTGTCTGTCTCCACCTATTTGTCTGTGTCTGTCTCCACCTGTCTGTCTGTCTTCATCCGTTTGTCTGTCTCCACCTATTTGTCTGTGTCTGTCTCCACCTGTCTCCACCTGTCTGTCTGTCTGTCTCCACCTGTCTGTCTGTCTCCACCTGTCTCCACCTGTCTGTCTGTCTCCACCTGTCTGTCTGTGTGTCTTCATCCGTTTGTCTGTCTCCACCTATTTGTCTGTGTCTGTCTCCACCTGTCTCCACCTGTCTGTCTGTCTCCACCTGTCTGTCTGTCTGTCTTCATCCGTTTGTCTGTCACCACCTGTCTCCACCCCTCTGTCTGTCTCCACCCGTCTGTTTTTCTGTCTGTCTGTCTCCCTCCACTCATCAGTCTGTCTGTCTCCACCCGTCTCCCTCCACTCGTCAGTCTGTCTCCCTCCACCCGTCTGTCAGTGGAAGACTGTCTGTCTCCAGCGTTTGTCCGGTGTGAACGGCCACAGACAGTCGATGATGGCGGAGGTGAAAGGTCGCGGCTCCACGCTCAGGTTCAGCAGCTCCAGGCGGGAACAGTTTAACTGGCTGTTGATCGGACGAAGAGTCGACGCCGCTGGCTGCTCCGTCAGCTGTAGGTTCACAGACAGCTGTGTCAATACTACAAATACCTCATACTATATTAAAACAAATACTACACGTCACATGAGAGTATTTATAGTTATACTGGTATTTGTTCTAGTTACAGTACTGCGAATAAATACTGAGAAATATATTACAGGTACATTAGTAAACAGTGATTAATCAGATCAGTGGATATTTACAGGGATGAGGTGGCTGGACGGCAGGTTGAAGGCCTGAGCGATCGCGACGGCCATCTCATATTTAGTCATCTGCTCTTTACCTGAGAAATGAAAGATTCCTCTGATAGACGGGTCCTGGAAGAGAGACAGGCGGGCAGTGAGTGAGACAGGCAGGCAGAGAGACAGGCAGAGAGACAGGCAGGCGGGAAGAGAGACAGACAGGTAGAGAGACAGACAGACAGCTGCCCACCTGTCTCCTTCTCTCGGACAGCTTCCTGCAGACAGCAGCGACGTCCCGGGTGTCGGTGGGGAACCTCTGCTGGCAGTGATCCAGGGTGCAGCTCTCTGACGCCTCCTGGACTTTCAGCCACAGCGATGTCACGGCGCTCTCTGACACCGACTCCACCTCCCCGAACAGAACCGGCACCCGCAGCACCACTGCACCTGAGACAGAGACAGGAAATGAGAACACAGACAGGTGAGAGTCAGAGACAGGTGAGGGACACAGACAGGTGAGAGTCAGAGACAGGTACCTGGACAGTGTCTCAGTGTCTCTCTCTCTCCCTCCAGTTTGCTGCGTCCATAAACGTTCAGAGGATTGGGACTGTCGTCTTCTCCGTACGGAGGATTCCTGCCATCGAACACATAGTCGGTGCTGATGTAGAGGAAGAACGCTCCGCAGACAGCTGCACACGTCATCATCATCACCAAAGACACAACACATA
This sequence comes from Micropterus salmoides, assembly GCF_014851395.1. NCBI lineage: Eukaryota > Metazoa > Chordata > Actinopteri > Centrarchiformes > Centrarchidae > Micropterus > Micropterus salmoides. The sequence continues at coordinate 4,988,888 of NW_024044681.1, forward strand.
AATCGTGAAAGAAAAGCAGAAAAAAGATAAGTTCAAGTTTATTTAGATAACACATTTAAAAACAACACTAGTTGACTATAGTCTATAGCAACATCACCTTCACTGTGTGTACCTCTGTGTGTATATTGTGTAGTGGCCGCCCACCCTGAGTCATGGTTCTGCTCGAGGTTTCTGCCTCTTAAAGGAAGTTTTTCCTTGCCTCTGTCTCCTAGTGCTGCTCTTGGTGGGAACTGTTGGGCTTCTGTAAATAGCATCACAGAGTACGGTCTAGACCTGCTCTTTATGAAAAGCGCTGTGAGATAACTGTTGTTGTGATTTGGTGCTATATAAATAAAATTCAATTGAATTGACCAAAGTGCTTTCCAACAAATATACATGACAACAGTAGAAAAAGTAATAAATTAAATAAATGTCACTACTCAACTCTGTTTGAAACATGTGGCCTGTACCGACGAAGAGGAAGAAGCAGACAGCTGCCACATATTATCCACAAAACAAACCCAGAGGGATCAATAATAATAATAATAATCAGCTTTATGTCTTCCTGATCGCTGCTGACACCTGATCACAGTCACACACACGGTCTCCTGTTAACTAACATGTAAAACCTTCAGATGGATTGTGATGGACAGAGAGCAGAGCACAGCTGGATCTGATTTCAATTTCAATTCAATTTCAATTTCAATTTTATTTATATAGCGACAAATCGCAGCAATGTTATTTACAGAAGCCCAAGAATTCCCACCAAGAGCAGCACTAGGCGACAGAGGCAAGGAAAAACTTTCACTGTGTGAACACATTTTATTATTAAACCATTCCTGATCACACACCTGCCTCCTTCGCGAGCGTGCTCGTGGCATGCACATTGAGATTTACAGCAGCTTCAGTGTGTCTCTCCACAACATCTGGACGTCTCTCGGCTGCACAGTGGACAATCACATCAGGCTGAAAGAGATATTCAGAACATTAAATGTTTATCACAGCCACGTTTCTTTAAAAACAAGAATATAGTACAGTGCCGTATACAGTGTCCAGTACAGTGTCGTATACAGTGCGCAGTACAGTGTCGTATACAGTGTCCAGTACAGTGCGCTATACAGTGCGCAGTACAGTGTCCAGTACAGTGCGCTATACAGTGCGCAGTACAGTGTCGTATACAGTGTCCAGTACAGTGCGCTATACAGTGTGCTATACAGTGTGCAGTACAGTGTCCAGTACAGTGCGCTATACAGTGCGCAGTACAGTGTCGTATACATTGTCCAGTACAGTGCGCTATACAGTGCGCAGTACAGTGTCCAGTACAGTGTCCAGTACAGTGCGCTATACAGTGCGCAGTACAGTGTGCAGTACAGTGTCCAGTACAGTGCGCAGTACAGTGTCGTATACAGTGTCCAGTACAGTGCGCTATACAGTGCGCAGTACAGTGTCCAGTACAGTGTCGTATACAGTGCGCAGTACAGTGTCGTATACAGTGTCCAGTACAGTGCGCTATACAGTGCGCAGTACAGTGTCCAGTACAGTGCGCTATACAGTGCGCAGTACAGTGTCGTATACAGTGCGCAGTACAGTGTCGTATACAGGGTCCAGTACAGTGCGCTATACAGTGCGCAGTACAGTGTCGTATACAGGGTCCAGTACAGTGCGCTATACAGTGCGCAGTACAGTGTCGTATACAGGGTCCAGTACAGTGCGCTATACAGTGCGCAGTACAGTGTCCAGTACAGTGTCGTATACAGTGCGCAGTACAGTGTCGTATACAGTGTCCAGTACAGTGCGCTATACAGTGTCCAGTACAGTGCGCTATACAGTGCGCAGTACAGTGCGCTATACAGTGCGCAGTACAGTGCGCTATACAGTGCGCAGTACAGTGTCCAGTACAGTGCGCAGTACAGTGTCGTATACAGTGCGCAGTACAGTGTGCAGTACAGTGTTGTATACAGTGCGCAGTACAGTGTCCAGTACAGTGTCGTATACAGTGTCGTATACAGTGCGCAGTACAGTGTGCAGTACAGTGCGCAGTACAGTGTCCAGTACAGTGTCGTATACAGTGTCGTATACAGGGTCCAGTACAGTGGTGTATACAGTGCGCAGTACAGTGCGCAGTACAGTGCGCAGTACAGTGCGCAGTACAGTGCGCAGTACAGTGTCCAGTACAGTGCGCAGTACAGTGTCGTATACAGTGCGCAGTACAGTGTCGTATACAGTGCGCAGTACAGTGTCGTATACAGTGCGCAGTACGGTGTCGTATACAGTGCGCAGTACGGTGTCGTATACAGTGCGCAGTACAGTGCACTATACAGTGCGCAGTACAGTGCGCGGTACAGTGTCCAGTACAGTGCCCGGTACAGTGTCCAGTACAGTGCCCGGTACAGTGTCATATACAGTGTCGTATACAGTGCGCAGTACAGTGTCGTATACAGTGCGCAGTACAGTGTCGTATACAGTGCGCAGTACAGTGTGCAGTACAGTGTCGTATACAGTGTGCAGTACAGTGTCGTATACAGTGTGCAGTACAGTGTCGTATACAGTGTGCAGTACCTTGTACTCTTGCAGTAGTCCTCTGACAGCGTCCTCATCTGTGAGGTCACAGCGGAGGAGGCGGGGTCTGGCTCTTCTGTATCCAGTCCCGATAACCAACCAGCCGCTGCTCTGAAACTCACTGCAGACAGCTCGACCCAGAAGACCAGTTGCCCCGGTAACTAGGACTGTAGGAGCCGGGACCACAGCCTCCTCCTGGAGTAAACAACACTGCATCAGTACTATAATGAGGGCTAACAACCCTTAACACATCAGGACCAGGACCACAGCCTCCTCCTGGAATCCACACTACATAAGTACTGCAAAGTAGTACTACAATTACTACTACATTTAGTTTCTGTGAGTGTCCTTGGTTCTTTAAACTGTAATTTAAACTGTAAAGGCAGTTCAGACTAAAAGAACAAGTTCTTAAAACTCTCCAGCTCAAATAACACAGTATCAATCATGCAAGTACAACAGAATACAAGACGTAAAATAATGTAGAATAAACAATAATACTGTGGTAGACACAGTAATGAACAGCGACGGTTCTGCAGCTCAAATATTAGGGCTGTTCCCGACTTAGGATTTACATAATCGAATCACAATCGTCTAGTCTTGCCTATAGTCGACCAATAGTCGATTCATGTGTGTTTTTGTGCGAGCCTAATGGCCTATTTATACTCCTGCGTAGGGTCTACGTGCGTACCTAGGCCGTACGCTACGCACGTAGCCATGCATTTATAATTGTGCGTAGGTGTGTCCGTCATTCTGCAATTAGCAGTAGCGCTACAGCGTCCACTGTGTCGACCTTTGCCGGCCGAGCATGCTAACTTCCGGTTTAGCCCTCCGCTAACGTAAATGGGGGTAAAATTGTATACGTGCGGCTAGTGTATCGTTTTCCAATGTTATTGACCGAATGGATCACATTCTGATAGCGAAACGAGTCATTTCGCTTGGGTTGCGACGGTCAAATATATTGATTCACTGTGTTACAGCCGCCGTTTTGCCCCCTAGTAAATGTTACTTCAAAGCGCGGGGTATTGCGAGGCTACCAATCGCAGCGCTTACGGTCCGCGTCGACTCGACGTGTTGTTACATTTCTGAGGAGGAGCACGTCAGGCGACGGTGTAGGTGACGGCGTAGGCTAGGGGGCTATACAGAGGCTACGCCTTGACGCTGAAGTATAAACTGCACTTAAGCTTAAGTCGCTTAAGTCTCTCTCTCTCTCTCTCTCTCCCCCTCTCTCCCCCCAGCTGCATGCACATCACGGTTCCTCGCACGTCTATTTCAAGTAGTCGGCCATTTCAATTAAATATTATTTGTGTGGCCCATCAACGTTGATAAATTATCCAAAAGTCCCACGAGGTGCGGACAACTCGGCACAACACCGGTGAAGCCGGAGCTCCGTCTCTCCTGCCACTACACACTCACACGCTACGCCCACACATGACATGACGACCCAGTGTTAGGGTTACAATTCTGGATTTATTCACGCACTTTAAAAACATGTATTGAACATTTTTTTTCCTTTTTACATTTTTATTTACAGCATTAAACGTTGAAATGTATACTGCAGTAGGCTGTATATTAACTTATTGGGAGAAAACTGATAGTTGAATTTGCTCAGATTATTAGGGCCCGAGCACGACCGTGCGAGGTCCCTATTGAATTTGCTCAGATTATTAGGGCCCGAGCACGACCGTGCGAGGTCCCTATTGAATTTGCTCAGATTATTAGGGCCCGAGCACGACCGTGCGAGGTCCCTATTGAATTTGCTCAGATTATTAGGGCCCGAGCACGACCGTGCGAGGTCCCTATTGAATTTGCTCGGATTTTTTTTTTTTTTTTTTTTTTTGCAAAGTAGGCTCAACTGACATGGCCTAAACATACATCGAAAACTCACCAAAATTTGCAAACATGTCAGAACCGGTGAAAAATTTCGTATTTTATCGGTTTCGCGCATGGGCGTGGCAAAATGACTCGCTAGCGCCACCTTGAAAATTGGAAAAAATTAGCCCCTCGTTCACGTTCAACCTACATGCACGATATTTTCTGGGGACATGTATCATATCAAGACGCACAAAAAAGCCTCAAGAACCCATAGCCTAAAGTCAACAGGAAGTCGGCCATTTTGAATTTTACGTCAAATTTTGGATGATTTACACACTTCATACTTTAACCAACTCCTCCTAGGGATTTAGTCCAACCGACCTCAAATTTCTGCTGTGCCTTCTAAAGGCACTGAAGATGAAAAGTTGTGCTATCTGTGAGTTTTCGTCAATGGGCGTGTCCGTGGCGTGGCGTCAAAGATCAACTCTTCGCCATGACACAGGAAGTTGTTGTAACTTCAGTGTACATGCTCACATCTGCACAAAAATGTACGTGCTTGATAACTCTCACACCCCGAACACATCTACAAGCCAATATTCATTTATATTCACAGCGCCAAGTGCTATGTAGCGCCACAAAGGGGACACAAGAAGTGACGTATAACACCTTCATTCAGCGTCTCGAAGCGCGTAGCAAATTCACAGCCGCACCGGCAGAGCTCCAGAATATGCAACGTGGCCGTCTCACGCGCGGACGCGCTACAAGTGCGAGGGCCCGCCCAACGCTGCTTGCAGCTTTAATGTTTTTAACTGAATCCTGGTTCCAAACTAATGAGCCAGCTGGCTGAACTGTGTCCTCCTCAGTATGATTGATCCAGCAGACCCAGGGTCAGTAGTCATGGTGGTGGCCTAGTGAGTGTGCACAGGAAGAACTTGTCATCTCCTTACTTTGAAACTTGGAGGCCTGCAACCAACCATACTTGTTAGAATTTATCGCTTCCCAAACTTGGCTGGAGGATTTAATCTACTTTATTCTCTGGTTTTAATATTACCCAATGTTCATGCAACTGACTTTGTAAGTATAAGGTGTAAATTTAAGTTTCTGCAGCTAGTAAATGGGTCGGTAAAGAAATCGTAGTAGTAAATAAACACTCTGGGCTGAATAAATATTTATTCTTGTGTGATGAAACTTTCTTAATATTCGGAGTATAAATGAAAACTAGTGTTCTGTTTACACATTTTCATGGTGGGAAAGAAATTTAAGACTGGAATTAAATCCTGCACCGAGACCTGTCTGCACCGGGACCTGCCTGCACCGAGACCTGCCTGCACCGGGACCTGCCTGCACCGGGACCTGCCTGCACCGGGACCTGTCTGCACCGGGACCTGCCTGCTGCTCCGGGTGCGCCGCCCTCTGCTAGCCGTTAGCACGGTTAGCAGTTTACAGGTGAGTGTTTACCTGAACCAGCTGCACGCGGCCCGGGCTGAAGATAATCCTCAATTCTGCGCCTGCGCGGTTCATCTTCGCTCTCTCTGATCAGACGGGTTTCTGATCGGTGTCACTGATCGATATCGATCACTCGGCGCCGCTCTGCTTCTCTGGTGCGCACTTTGTTCTCGAGCTCTTCCGCTTCCGCTTTTACGCGGATCAGCTGTTTGCCGTAAAGCAGCTGTCGCGGTGATGCTAGCTGGTTAGCATGCAGGCTACCAGACGTGAGAAGACACGAGGAATAATGTGAAATGAAACGGAAGCTGAAAAGTCTTCTTGTGAAACAGGTTCCGTTTGGAGTCCCCGTGATGCGGGTCAGACTGACCTGAGACCTGATGTAGCAGGGACACCTGATCTGTCACAACACCGGTGTTTGAGCTGAAGTCGCTGAAAACAGGAAATAAAGACACAAACATGAACTCACCTCCGAACCTCCGACCTCAAGTCCAGGCATCTGATTCGGAGCCAGTCCAGAGAGCAGCAGAGACCAGCAGAGACCAGTAAAGCCTCTGCGCGCAGCAGGACCGTTCAAACAGCCCGTCTCCTCCTCCTCCTCCTCCTCCTCCTCCTCCGTGTTCTTCTTCTCCTCCTTGTAGCGGCAGACTGGCGCGGTGCTGCCCTCCGCTGTTCCTCTTGTGCTTTTATCTACAGACACTTTGAGTTCTAAACCCAGCTCTCCTGCTCTGCTGCCAGACCCCCTGTACTTCACAATTCTTAAAGTGTTGTAAAAGTTTCTTGGAACTTAAGTAATAAAAGAACCAGGAAGTAAAGACGTGATACAGGAAGCTGAATTAAACCATTTCAAGCAGTTTTCTACTGGTGATGTGGCTTTACTGACATTTCTCTGTTTCAGCGAATAAAAGGTGGAAAATGATCTTTTGGTCCTGGACAGCTCGTCAGCACCTCTCAGGTTCACATGACCGCTGTTCCTCATTCGCCAGTCACATCTTTGTCGTTTGACGCGGAGCTGCGCAGCACGGACTGCACGTGATGCATGCTGGGTTTTTTATTACTGATGTGTAGTTCGTGACAGAAACAAAACATGCAAAAGACACAGATAATTCAATTCAATTCACAAACAACAGTTATCTCACAGCGCTTTTCATAAAAGAGCAGGTCTAGACCGTACTCTGTGATGTTATTTACAGAAGCCCAACAGTTCCCACCAAGAGCAGCACTAGGAGACAGAGGCAAGGAAAAACTTCCTTTAAGAGGCAGAAACCTCGAGCAGAACCATGGCTCAGGGTGGGCGGCCATCTGCCTCGACCGGTTGGGGTGAGAGAGAGAGAGAGAGAGAGAGAGATGTAAGGAGAGAGAGAGAGAGATGTAAGGAGAGAGAGAGAGAGAGAGAGAGAGAAAAAGAGAGGGGTGTAAGGAGAGAGAGAGGGGAGGGAGGCAGCCTACACAATATCCACACAGAGGTACAGACAGTAAAGGTAATGTTGCTATAGACTAAATGAAAAATGGTACAGATATTTATAGTAGTGTTAATGATAACAATCATAATGTTAATGATTATAATAACAATAATAACAATAAGACTAGCAACAGTAGTCGTTGCAGCAGAGGGTGTCGAGCAGGAACACGGGGGCAGCAGGTGACCCGCAACCACAGATCCAGACTCCACAGCTCCAGAGCCAGAAAACCTGCAGGAAGTGATAGGAGGAGAGAGGAGAGACGAGAAAGCACAAGACTACCAGAAAGGGGAGAAGTTGTGTTAGTAACATGCAATAATGGGATGAGGTTGCATACAGAGGGAGAGAAAGTAGAGGAGAGAGGAGCTCAGTGCATCATGGGAAATCCCCCGGCAGTCTAGGCCTATAGCAGCATAACTAAGGGATGGTTCAGGACTCACCTGAGCCAGCCCTAACTATAAGCTTTATCAAAGAGGAAAGTCTTAAGCCTACTCTTAAATGTGGAGATGGTGTCTGCCTCCTGAACCCAAACTGGAACCTGGTTCCACAGGAGAGGAGCTTGATAGCTGAACGCTCTGGCTCCTAGTCTACTTTTGGAGACTCTAGGAACCACAAGTAACCCTGCATTCTGGGGCGCAGTGCTCTGGTGGGGTAGTAAGGTACTATGAGCTCTTTAAGATAAGATGGTGCCTGACCATTAAGAGCTTTGTAGGTAAGAAGAATGATTTTAAATTCTATTCTGGATTTTACTGGAAGCCAATGCAAAGAAGCTAAAACAGGAGAAATGTGATCTCTTTTCCTGGTTCCTGTCAGAACACGTGCTGCAGCATTCTGGATCAGCTGAAGAGTCTTAATGGACTTTTTCGAGCAGCCTGATAATAAGGAATTGCAGTAATCCAGCCTAGAAGTAACAAATGCATGGACTAGTTTTTCTGCATCATTTTTAGACAGGATGTTCCTGATTTTCGCAATATTACGTAGGTGAAAAAAGGCGGTCCTTGAAATTTGCTTAATGTGAGACTTAAACGACATGTCCTGATCAAAGATAACTCCAAGATTCCTCACAGTGGTGCTGGAGGCCAGGTCGATGCCATCAAGGGAAACTATATTTTAGATAATGCGTCACGGAGGTGCTTGGGCCCCAGAACAATAACTTCAGTTTTATCTGAGTTTAACATTAGAAAATTACAGGTCATCCAGGTTTTAACATCCTGAAGGCACATTTGAAGTTTAGCTAACTGATGAGTTTCATCTGGCTTGATCGACAGATATAACTGAGTATCATCTGCATAACAATGAAAGCTTATGGAATGTTTCCTGATAATATTGCCTAAAGGAAGCATATATAAAGTGAAGAGGATTGGTCCAAGGACAAATCCTTGAGGAACCCATGAGTAACTTTGGCGTGCATGGAGGACTCATCGTTAACATGTACAAACTGAAATCGATCTGATAAATAGGACTTAAACCAGCTTAGAGCGTTCCTTTAATGCCAATGAAATATTCCAGTCTCTGCAATAGGATCTGATGGTCAATGGTATCAAATGCAGCACTAAGATCTAATAAAACCAGTACAGAGACAAGTCCTTTGTCTGATGCAATAAGGAGGTCATTAGTAATTTTCACCAGTGCTGTCTCTGTGCTATGATGAGCTCTAAATCCTGACTGAAAATCCTCAAATAAACTATTGCTCTGTAGAAAGTCACACAGCTGTTTAGCAACTGCTTTCTCCAGAACCTTAGAGAGAAATGGAAGGTTAGATATAGGTCTATAGTTGGCTCAAGTTTGGGCTTTTTCAGAAGAGGTTTAATTACAGCTACTTTAAAGTACTGTGGTACATAGCCTGTTGATAAAGATAGATTGATCATATCTAGTATAGAGGTGCTGACTAAGGGTAAAACATCTTTAAGCAGCCTAGTCGGGATGGGTCTAAGAGGCAGGTTGATGGTTTAGATGAAGAAATTATTGAAGTTAGTTGGTAAAGATTGAGGGAAGCAAAACAGTCTAAACATGTATCTGGTTCTACAGCTGTTTCTAAGGTTCCTGAGTTAAGAGATAAGTCGGTGCCAGTTGAGGGCAGGTCTTGGTGAATTTTGTTCTAATAGCTAGAATTTTATCATTAAAGAAGCTCATGAAGTCGTAACTACTGAGAGCTATGGGAATACTTGGCTCAATAGAGCTGTGACTCTCTGTCAGCCTGGCTACAGTGCTGAAAAGAAACCTGGGGTTGTTCCTATTTTCCTCTATTAATGACGAGTAGTACGCTGCTCTGGCATTACGGAGGGCCTTCCTATAAGTTTTAAGACTATCTTGCCAAATTAAACGAGAATTTTCCAGTTTGGTGGAACGCCAATTCCTCTCAAGTTTCTGCGATATTTGCTTGAATTTGTGAGTTTCAGTATTATACCATGGAGCTAACCGTCTTTGTTTTAGTATTTTCTTTTTTAGAGGGGCTACAGAGTCCAGTGTCATTCGCAGCGAGCCTGCAGCACTATCAACAAGATGATCGATTTGGGAGGGACTGAAATTAGCATAGGAGTCCTCCGTTACTTTGTGACTAGATAATGTATTTAGAGCTGATGGAATCACATCCTTAAATTTAGCTACAGCACTATCAGACAGACATCTTGTGTAGAAATTTTTGCCCAATGGCGTGTAGTTCAACAATACAAACTCAAAAGTTATCAAACAGTGGTCGGACAAAGAGGGATTCTGTGGGAACACCACTAAATGTTCAATTTCAATACCATACACCAAAACAAGGTCGAGGGTGTGGTTAAAACAGTGAGTCGGTTCATGAACACTCTGAGAGAAGCCGATGGAATCTAACAGAGAGATAAACGCAGTACTGAAGCTGTCATTCTCAACATCCACATGAATATTAAAATCCCCTACAATAATAACTTTGTCCGTTTTAAGGACTAAAGTTGACAAAAACTCTGCAAATTCAGATAAGAATTCAGAATACGGGCCAGGTGCTCGGTACACTATAACGAAGAGAATTGGTTGCAGTGATTTCCAACTTGGGTGCGAAAGACTAAGAACAAGGCTTTCAAATGAGTTATAGTTTGGTTTAGGTTTAGAGCTGATTAGTAGGCTAGAGTCGAAGATAGCTGCAACTCCACCTCCTCGGCCTGTGCCTCGAGGAATGTGAGTATTAATATGACTGGGAGGTGTGGATTCATTTAGGCTAACATATTCTCCATCACCCAGCCAGGTTTCAGTAAGACCAAATAAATCAATATCATAATCTGATATTAGTTCATTTACTAGTACACCTTTAGAAGAGAGAGATCTGATGTTTAAGAGTCCACATTTAACTCTCCTATTCGTTTGCACTATTGCTCTTGTGGTTTTAATTTTTATGAGGTTTTTATGCACAGCTCCTCTTCTGTTTACCTTTTTAAATAATTTCGATGGTCGGGGGCAGACACCGTCACTATAGGATTTTCACTAAGTAACTCCTGAAATGGAGGAGCAGAGAAGTGTGTTAGACTGCGACTCTGCGTAGGGTTTTGGGTGGGTAACTGCTGAAAAAGAAGGGCAGAGAAGTGTATTAGACTGCGACTCTGCCTCCTGGTCTCAACTCTGGGTTGTCATGGATTTGGTCTACTAATAAACTTGGCCAGATTTCTAGAAATGAGAGCTGCTCCTTCCCAAGTGGGATGGATGCCGTCTCTCCGGATCAGACCAGGTCTTCCCCAGAAGGTCTGCCAATGATCTACAAAGCCCACATCGTTTGCTGGACACCACCTCCACAACCAGCGGTGGAATGACGACATGCGGCTATACATGTCATCACTGGTCAGATTTGGCAGGGGTCCAGAGAAAACTACGGTGTCCGACATTGTTTTTGCATATGTACACACCGACTCAACATTAATCTTAGTGACCTCCGATTGGCGTAACCGGGAGTCATTACCGCCGACGTGAATAACAATCTTACTGTATTTACGTTTATCCTTAGCCAGCAGTTTCAAATAAGACTCAATGTCGCCCGCTCTGGCCCCAGGGATGCACTTAACTATGGCCGCTGGCTTCGCTAACTTCACGTTTCTCAAAATGAAGCTGCCAATGATCAGAGTTGGTTTCTCAGCGGGTGTGTCGCTGAGTGGGGAAAATCTGTTAGAAACGTGAACAGGTTGATGATGCCCCGTGGACTTTGAGTGCTTACGACTATTCCTCCTTCGGACAGTCACCCAGCCCCCCTCCTTCCTGGCTGCACAGGGGATGCCGGGGGACGGCTACCAGAGGCTAACTCAGGCCGTTCCGCACCGACTACCGGGGACTGGCTAGCTAAAGTAGCTAAAGACTGATCTACCAAGGTGCGGAGCCGGACTTCTACATCACTGAGCCTCGCCTCCATGTCTATAAATAAACTACACTTATTACATGTACCATTACCGCTAAAGGAGGCAGAGGAGTAACTGAACATCTGACACACCGAGCAGGAGAAAGTAGGAGAGAGAGAGGGAGAAGGAGAAGCCAATGAACCGTCCGCGGATTCTGGATGATGGGAAATCCTTTGGGGCTCTTTAGTTTCTACTCCATTAATCATCAACTTATTTATTGTAGCAAATTCAGCATTTCTTTTTTCTCACCTTGTTCGATCCATTTACATCTGGATCTAATGAAGTCTCCAGTTTTTTGTAATAAATTAATACTAGTTGTAGTAATAGTACTTCTTCACGGGTGAAGTCTAAAATTGCCTTGATAATTTGAGTTTCCTCATCTCTCTTTTTTGCGCTATAGTTTGCTTCTCTTCATAGCAGCTGTTCGGATTTCAAATTTCAGTAATTCCCTGAAGTATCCGTAGGTACCTGTGGCACAAAATCTGTCAATCATGTCATTTATTTCAATTTTCAAGTTCTTAGCGTTTAGTAACGATCTGTTAAGTTTCCAATAACCTGCAGGTCAAGTTGAATAAAAATCCTTTTACGATCAGTTAAAATAGCTGGTTAAAATTAAGTTAGACAGATCAGCCAAAACTCAATCCGTGACTGTAAGGAGTAGTTTTTATTACACCATGTGATTGAGCTCATCTTCCATGTTAGTACTTTCTGGAAGCCTTGACCCGACGATCTTTTCATCGAGCACAGTTTTAAAATCCCCTCCCCAGATTACTTTAGCTGCGGGATATTTTGAGTAAAGGTTGCAAATTTTGGATTCAATATCTTGAAACTATGCAAAGTTTACTGTCGGTGGCATAAATATTAACCAAGATAAACTGATTGTCATTCATATTTACGACCAGAATAATCCATCTCCCTTACCTGCAGTACCTTTAACTTGATCTTTTAAAACAGGAACAGCGACACCTGCTGATCCATTACTGCTGTTGGAAAACCAAATCTCGCTGCCCCGTTGACTTTTCCAGAAAGATTCATCTGCTGAACATGCGGAGTTTCCTGGACAAAATAAAAATCAGCATCTTTACCTCCAGTGTCTTTTACAGAATAGACTGAAAGAGACATTAGAACAATAGAAACAGAAATAAATGTCCAAATACAGGTTGGATAAACTTGACCTTACCTCTTAATAGGCCATAGGAACCTTGCTAAAGTACTTATTTGCATATAACTCTAATAATTACACAGCTTATTTAGATTTGTCAGCCGTTGCTGCAACTGTGATGGATAAGTAGTTAACAGCCAACAGTCTCACTCTTAACACAGAACGTTATAGTGTGTAAACCTCTTTACCATCTGCGTATGCTCTGGCCCCTCTGAAGTTTGCCGGCTTCCTCTCCTTCTCCACCACCGGCTGCAGGAGATTCCTCGCTGCTCTGATCCTCCTTGAAGTAGAATCGATGATTTTGAAGAAAGTTGTTCTTCCTGGCATGTTTCCATGCTTCCATGTCAGATCCCTCGCTGATCTTGATCGGCCGTGGTTTCATGTTGTAAATGTGTGCGCCATCCACCGCTGCGACCTCATCTTTCTCCGCTCCAGGAATCACAATGATTGTTGCTTTAACATTCTCTATTTGACTTTCAGCGACCCCAAGTAAGCGTAGACACCTAGGTCAACTGTATCCTTCTTGCTGGTTAATTCTTTCTTCCAGACCCGCCATCTTTTGTTTTAATTAACATGTTGCTTTCGTGGATTGAGTTAAGAGCCTCAGACGTACTCACAGTCTCTGCAGTTTTTCTTCTCAAGCTGGTCTGCTCTTTCACTCTTGCAGGGAGGATGTTAATAATGTTTTCTTGCATTTGAATTAATGTCAGTTTTTGGCGGTAACGTTAGTTGGTGGTGGTGCATTTCTCAATTTTTTGGCAGCCTGAGTCTTAGCTGGTGTGTTTGGGGTTGATACACTCTCTCCTCTAGTTTTCCCTTTGCAGGCATACCAATGAGTGGCACTAATTCTTCTCTTTTCTTTTATAAAATCAACATCCATGCCTTCTGCTATGGTGAGTGATTCTTGGGTGGACATCTTCAGAATCCGAATCGGGTTTATTGCCAGGTACATTTTCACATAGGAGGAATTACCTTGGTATGAATCGGTGCTTACAGGACACATACTGCTGCTGCCCTGTTCACACCTGAGGTGACATCACCAATGTTGTCATGGTGACCAGGTGAGGGACCCTTTCACCTGGAGGGTTAAACACAAGCTCAGTGTGGTCGAGCTGAGACTCACACACATGCAAACTGTAATGCTGGGGGGGTCGGGGGGCAAGCTGCAGCCTTGTCTGTCAATCACCTCCTAAAATAGAAACTTGCAGTCTGATACCGACTCGCTCTCTCTCTCTCTCTGTTTATCTCTATGTCTCTCTCTCTCTCTGAGCCTGCAGTCTGTCACCAACACTCTCTCTCTTTCTCTTGCAGGACAGTTGGTGTCGATCACCCCGACATTGAGCTGGTGTTGAACCCAGTTTAAACTTAAACAAACAGGATCACACTCAGACCCCTCTGGGACCAGACATTCCTCTGAACTGGCTCTGACGGAGCAGACAACCTGAATAGTTACTGTCAATGGAAACTATGAAAAATTCTTTAAAAGTTGGATTTTAAACACTGAAACAACCAGAGATATCTAATCCTCCAACAGGACCAGAAACTACACTGAACCAGGTCCGATACTCCGACCACCAAACTCAGCTTTAACCAGGAACCAGAACCAGGATTAGTCTTTTCTTTACCAGGACCAGGATCTTTATAAAAGGTCTATAGTAGTCTGAATGTGACTCTTTGACCAGAACTGATCTGATTCTGGTCTTAGTCCTGATCCATCTTGAGAGGTAAGAAGAGGCTTAAAATTCTCTGAACTTTTATTGATTTAATTACTTGTTGATCATTTACTGATTTTCTCAAAAAACATAATTTGTGGACAAATGTTTTCACATTTATTCCAAACTTTCATTTCAGAACTTTTTATGAATTTTCTGTCGAGTCACGGCTGTGAAATTGAAACATTTTTAAAATATAAGAAACTTTCCAAACTGTCCAAACTTGTTTTGAGTTTTTAATGAAACGCTGTTAGGTCAGAGCAGTGAAATCAGCTGTTTCTTTTATGCTTCACCATGATTGGTTCATTCACAGCTGTGTGGACAGTAAGATCCAATCATATTAATGCAGGGGACATGTTAACACCTCGACCTGTATTTTTTATTATTACTTTAAAATTTGAATGTTGTTTGAGAAGAGATGATGACAGAATGATTTGCTATAAATCTTGAGTTCATTGACGAGTTCATCATGTGGAGGTGGTTCAAAGCGAGAGAAATCATGTGTTCTTTCCATTTCCTGTGTGTCTCCTAGCTTCAGGTTGCTGACTTAAGTAAATACAAGCAAAGGTCTCATCCCTGATTGGTTCACACAGTCTGCTTTACATTTCTCAAAGGTCATGTGACCTGACATCATCACATCCATCACAGATGGAGCTGAAAAACTCTGCATTTCATTTATTGATCACTGTCAGGAAGATCATTTATACTAAAATTACAAAACATGCTTCTGAAATAAACCGCCCACACTAGTTTTAAGTTACCATTATTTTCATCCTCACAAAAAAACTGCTGGTTTTTACATTGTTGGTCTGGATTTTGATTCATCAATAAATAAAATATAACTTTTGTGTAACATCACAAGCTAGCATGGCTTCCAAAATTAAAGTTTTGAAAGGCACAGTATATCTTTACTATTTTTTTTTATTTTATCTTTTAATTTAACCTTTATTTAACCAGATGATATCATTGAGATTTAAAACCTCTTTTGGCCAAAATAGCAGCATATTGACAGAGCAAAGTTACAAATACAAACACCAAGCACACGTACACGCACAACGACAAAGGACATTAAACAAGACTCTTAGAATACATAAACAAACAACATTAGACTACTTAAAAGTACAATTTGTAGGATTTAGTTATTTTAAAAGCAGTGACAACAATTTATAGCATCTACTTCCAAGTCTTTCATGCAGTGTTTTAATTCACCAAAGAAATCAGATTTCTCAACTGCAAATCAGTCTGCAGTGTGTTCCAGGTGGACGGGGCTGCATAACTAAAGGCCTTCTTACTGAGTTCTGTACGGACCGTAGGTACAGATAACAAATACAAGTTACCAGAGCGCAAATTATAGGAGCTGATATTGCGAGACATATAAGTGCAAAGATAAGAGGGGAGCAACATAGACTTGTAAATAAAAGTGAGCCAATGTATGTGCCTCCTCGCTGATAACGAGGGCCAGTCTGTCATTTTGTAGAAGGTACAAGGGTGTGTTGATGCTTTACATCCAGCAACAAACCTCAAAGCACAATGGTAGGCAGTTTCCAATAAAGATAAACATCGGCCAGGCACATTTCTATAGAGCAGGTCACCGTATTCGAGTGCAGTGAAGAAAGGTTGCAGCAACCAATCTCCTCCTGGTTTTCTAAGAAAAACAGGCATGTTTCTAAAATAAAAATACTATTTTTAGTTTGAGCTTTTGTACTAGTTTATCAATGTGCAATTTAAAAGAGAGCTGATCATCAATTAATGTACCCAAATATTTGATTGGACTTATTCGATCTGCTCACCATGTATGTTAAAAATATTTGGAAGACTTGAAAAAAGTATAATCAAAACTAGATTAAGCTGATACAGTTGTACCTGAACAAGGTTAAAAGCAGATTGTAAATAAGAAAAAGCTTGATGAAAAGTAGCAACCTTACAGTAAATAACGTATCATCAGCATAAAAATGGAAATGACCCTTTGGGATGTCTTGACCCAAGTTAATAATATAAATAGTAAATAAAATTGGACCCAAGACAGATCCTTTACATCACTAAGTACATTCAGTGTCGCTGATTTGAGGTTGTAATCAAAATAAACACACTGAGTTCTGTCTGCCAAATAGTTGGTAACCAGTCGACAGTATGGTCAGAAAAACCTACATTGCATAGATATCCAACGAAGGTTGAGGTCAAGGACAACTGGACTTGGTAGAAGATACTAGAAGACGTTTCATCCCTCATCCAAGAGACTTCTTCCTTTCTGAACTGAATCTACATCCAGTCACGAACCACAAAGAATCTACTACCAAGTCCAGCTGCCCTTGACCTCAACCTTCGTTGGATAACTATGACCTGGATGACTGAGAACCTTCACAGACTATATTGCATTGCTTTTCCAGTAAAATCAAAGGAAACCAAATAGTCCTTTAACTGATCGCCAACCAATGTTTGTAAAACTTTAGCTAAAACTGGTAACCTGGAAATCGGTCTATAATTATCCAAAAGCGAGGACTCACCTGCCTTTAAGAGGGAGTACATAGGCCAATTTCCAAATTTAGGTATAGGTATTTGTTTTACTAATATCTGTGTCCTTGGAGAAATCTGTGTTTCAGAGTTATAGTATTCATACAGGTTATGATGAGTAGGAAATTATTATTATGCTAAGCTAGCCAACATTTTTTTATAATAATAATATTCTTTATTTATAGAGCACTTTTCAAAAAACTAACAAGGTGTTACAAAGTGCTTTAACAAGTGCAGACAATAAAACAAAGATAAAAAGAAATACACGATAAAAGCAAGAAGACACTCAAGAGAATAAAATACACATTAAAAGTAAAGACAAAATGTATATAAAATGATATAAAATCAGGAAAGGCTCTCCTCTAAAAGTATGTTTTAAGAAGAGACTTAAAAGAGTTCAATGACTCAGCCGCCCTGATTTCCTAAGGCAGCCTCGGGGCCCCGACTGCAAACTGTCCCCTTTAGTTTTCAGTGGAGACTCTAGAACAGACAACAGACCTCTGCCCGAGGATCCGATCCAATCCAATCCAATCCACTTTATTTATATAGCACATTTAAAAAACAACAATGTTACCAAAGTGCTTTACAACAGTATAATACAAAACACAGCATAAAAGTATACAAACATGACATCAACAAAACTATCAACAATAAGGACCACAACCAGTTTCCATGGTACAAATGTGTTTTTAGGTGAAATTTAAAAGTAAGAAGGGTGCCAGCTTAATATGCGGAGGTAAATCATTCCACAATTTGGTGCAATAGCTGAAAAGGAACAATCACCCCTAGTTTTCATCCTAGTTATTGGCACATTTAGCCGCATATGATCCGCAGACCTCAGTAACCTTGACGGGGTGTAAATGTGCAAAAGCTCAGTGATTTACTGAGGTGCTAGTCCATTTAATGATTTAAAAACAAGCATCAAAATATTAAACTGTATTCTAAAATGTATAGGAAGCCAGTGAAGCGATTCCAAAATGGGAGTAATGTGTTCATGTTTCTGAGTTCCTGTTAATAAATGAGCGGCAGCATTTTGGACTAGCTGTAGGCGTGAAAGAGAAGTTTGGTTCAGGTCTATATAAAGTGCATTACAATAGTCCAATCTTGTTGAAATAAAAGCATGAATCACATTCTCAAGAAGATCAAAAGTTAGACATCAAAAGTTTTGCTAAAACTCTCAGATGGTAAAAGCTGGATTTTACCACACTATTTATCTGCTTATCAAGTTTAAAATCATCAATAAATTTTTATACCTAAGTTTGTAACTACTGGTTTTACACTTTACAGGGCCCGAGGTTAGCAAGAATGGAATCACATCCCTGACTGGGTCCGAATATAATAACCTCACTTTGTTCTTCGTTTAAATTTAAGAAGTTATATGACCAATATGATCCAAGCGTTAATGTCCTTAAGACATTTAAATAGTGGAATCAAAGAACTACTTGCATTTTTGCACAGGGGTAAGTAGATTTGCGAGTCAAGGTCTATGCTGGTCTGTACGGGACTAAAAGGTCAAAGACAGAACAGGGCGAGAGCTAATGAAGAGCTTTAAAAGTGATCAATGAATTTAAAGTCTATTCTAAAACATACTAGGAACCTGTGTGGTGAAGCTAAAACATGGGTGATGTGATCAAATTTCTTTGTTCTGGTTAAAAGCCTGGCAGCTGAGTTCTGGACAGTCTGGAGTCCATCAATAGATTTTTGGGGCAAACTAGTAAAACACCTGTTGCAATAATTGCGTGATGAGATGAAGACGTGTAAAATGGTCTCAGTGTCCTTAAAAGTTAACATTGATGGTATTGTTGATATATTTCTAAGCTGGTAAAAACATGATTGCCCAAGCTCGAAACTTAGATTATTATCGAACCAGACACCAAGATTCAACAGGCCTGATATGATCCACCAGGGAACCAGCAGATGGCTTTGCTGGGACCCAAAGACCAGGATCTCTATTCTGAGTTCAGCAGGAGGAAATTATTTGACATCTAATTTTTGACATCACAGAGGCAGTCGGAAAGTGAACTTAGCATTCCAGGGTCTGGATCTGATGGGCAAGTACATCAGTGTGTCATCAGCGTAAATATGAAAAAGAAACACCATGTTTCTCGATAATGTGTCCATGAAGAAGCAAATACGGATAAGAATAATAAAATAAGGAATAAGGAAAATAAAATGGGTCCTAAGACAGATCCCTGAGGCACTCCATATTTAACTGCACAAAATGAAAGACATATAAATATGGAATAAACAATGCAAGTTATATAAGAATAATAAAAGAATAGAGGAAAATAATACAACTATTTGCAGAGAAAGAACAACATGGCAGATATTTACATGTGCATTACTCTGGGTTTGTGTTGTGCAGACGTGCTGCAATGGAAGATGATATTGTGTACATAAATATATAAATTGACAGCAATTTTTAACAAATATGTGCAATGTTCCAGGTTTGTGCTGATATGAAATGAAATAATATTCACATGTGCAGAGACACATGTATTATTTGAAAGGGGGGAGTGTCAGTTGGGGTCCCAGGTCGATGAGGCTGCAGACGAGAAGAAGCTGTTTTTGTGGCGAGAGGTTTGGGTCCTGATGGACCGCAGCCTCCTGCCAGAGGGGAGAGTCTGAAACAGTTTGTGTCCGGGGTGGGAGGAGTCAGCTGCAATCTTTCCTGCTCGCCTCAGAGTCCTGGAGGGGTTCAGGTCCTGGAGGCGTACAGGTCCAGAAGAGAAGGAAGATTGCTGCCAATCACCTTCTCTGCAGAGCAAATAATGCGCTGCAGCCTGCCCTTGTCCCTGGCGGTGGTAGCAGCGTACCAGATGGTGATGGAGGAGGTGAGGATGGACTCAATGATGGCGGTGTAGAAGTGCACCATCATTGTCTTTGGCAGGCTGAACTTCTTCAGCTGCCGCAGGAAGTTCATCCTCTGCTGGGCCTTCTTGGTGAGGGAGGTGATGTTCAGCTCCCACCTGAGATGATGGTGCCCAGGAAGCAGAGAGAGTCCACAGTGGTGACTGGGGAGTCACACAGGATGATGGGGGAGGGTGGGGCTGGGCTCTTCCTGAAGTCCATGACCATCTCCACGGTCTTCTGAGCGTTGAGCTCCACACTGTTCTGGCTGCACCAGGTCACCAGATGGTCGATCTCCCACCTGTAGGTGGACTCATCCCCACCTAAGATGAGCCCAATGAGGGTGGTGTCATCTGCAAACTTCAGGAGCTTGACGGTCTGGTGACTGGAGGTGCAGCCCCCCCGCGACCCTGTACACAGCATAAGCGGTTGACGATGGATGGATGGATGATTCGTTGCAGGCCAGTTTAAAAGTGTATAAGATGTTAAGAGTGTATTTTGTACTGGGTGCTGGAGTTGGTGAATTTGTCTTAATCCTTACTAGATTACTATGAATTATGTGTATGATGTGCACGTTCCGGATCACAGATCCATGCGTGATGATTACAGGAATATCAAAAGTCTTTGGAGCAGTGCTGGGAGCAGACGGCTTTACATGCCAGCAGGTGGAGACAGTTGTCAGTGGCAGTGAGGCAGAGATCTGTTCAGTGACCGGTGGTGTGTCCAGGTGTGCTGCATGAATGATTCGTCATTCACATAAGTCATGTGGGGAGGACCGCACCGCATGCTGTATGTGAGCAGCTAACATTTGTTTGGGTGAAGTCCGTCTCACTTTAAAAGAGACACTCCAGAAGAGATTGAAGTTATCGATGAAATATACCGTGAGCCCTGCAGGCGGACTGGAGCCAGATGTGGAGGCCAAGGAGTCGACTGTACCGGCCAGCACCGCGACCAAGAGTGGGAATGGGACCAGAGATAAAAACTTCCCACACTGCTTTAAAATCCGATTTTGTCAGCTCAGACTGCTGAAGAGCTGTTTCATTTGTTCCCACGTGGACTATCACTCTTGTGATGGAGGACTGGGGCGATGGCATCAGGTCCTGGAGTTTTTTTAAATGTCAGCTGTGGTGGCACCGGGGAAGCAGTGAGTGGTAGCGTTAGTGCTGAGAGAGACAATCCGTTTGGCCTGTACTGAGGCCACATCCATAAAGCCGGTCAGGGATTTTTTCTCTTTAAGTTCCTCCAAAAAGCTAAAGGAAGGGTGGATAAGGAGGGAGAGAGGTGTTCTTTCCACAGCTAGAAGTATTTCCATTGTTGTGTCACCGTCTAAGGTACAGAGTACAGATCCGTTTTTTAAGGAGTAATAAGTAAAAAGTACCTTGCCCAACACTGATAGCGAGAGACTTCCGACCTGTTGTTTATTTGATCCTCAGTCTGGTCTGTGACTCTGCAGGACTGTTGGAGACTCAGTAATCTGAATGAACTTCCTGTTGACAGATGTCTTCACTCTGCTTACTGCACCTGAGTTTTTGAAACATTTTCCACTGTAGACTAGGATCCAGTTTCAGACTTCAGTATGTCAACAAGATCATAGTGACCCTATCACTCTTTGGGAATTGATCACGTTATTTGAAGGTTTGTAACAGTCTGCTCACAGGCCTGTTCTTTCCGTGGACTAAGTAACTGATACAGGTCCACTACACTGCAGCTGTAAGTCGCTTTGGATAAAAGCGTCATCTAAATGAATAAATGTAATTCACAACAGAAGTGATCTCATTGCACACATGCATTAATGGGATGAGGTAGCATACAAATGGAGAGAAAGAGGATGAGCTCAGTGCATCACGGGAAGTCCCCGGCAGTCTAGGCCTATAGCAGCATAACTATTGGCGCTTTTCCATTGCTGTTACAAGCTCAACTCGCCTCGCTTTTGGCCCGCCGTCCTCCGTTTCCCATTGCAGATAGTACCCTCTCAATGTAGCTGGTCGTCCTAGCAACGCCTCACGAAACTGCCACGACATAATGTTCAACGCTACACACACACCAGATGTCTCTTAATTTTGTGGGATCAGAGACTGCCATCAATTTTGCTGATATTCAATATCTACACCGCAGATTTCCCACCTCAAAACTTCTCAGAAGTGGATTTAGTGATGAAATAGCATACGAAAACTGACCATTAAGAGCTTTGTAGGTAAGAAGAATGATTTTAAATTCTATTCTGGATTTTACTGGAAGCCAATGCAAAGAAGCTAAAACAGGAGAAATGTGATCTCTTTTCCTGGTTCCTGTCAGAACACGTGCTGCAGCGTTCTGGATCAGCTGAAGAGTCTTAATGGACTTTTTCGAGCAGCCTGATAATAAGGAATTGCAGTAATCCAGCCTAGAAGTAACAAATGCATGGACTAGTTTTTCTGCATCATTTTTAGACAGGATGTTCCTGATTTTCGCAATATTACGTAAGTGAAAAAAGGCGGTCCTTGAAGTTGGAATAATTTCATGTCAGAACCTTAAAGGTTCAGAAAAATCTTGAAACACTGTTACATGAAGCGAGGATGGGGGAGACTCCTAAAATTAACAAATGGACTTCTTCCCTGCAAGTTAGGATCCAATAGAGTCTTTAAGTACACGTGTTTGTCATTTCTGTTAATTAGTGAGACTTTCTTTCACACTGGAACAGGAAGTCTCTGATCAGCTGATTTGTTTCTCTACAGAGACTCAGAGAGACGAACAATCTGATCAAACCCTCTGATTAAACAGAAACTATGAACACCAGACTGGGCGGAGCAGCAGGACGAGGAGGAAGAGGAGGGAGGGAGTTCTTCATCAGCGCTCACCGCTGCCCTGAAGTGGACCTGCTGCCTTATCACGAGTCTGAGACACAAATCCCTCCGCCGTGTTCACTAGTTCCTGCTGAGAGGAGCGCCTGTACTGGTCAGTCTGAGGCGGATTACCTGGACGTCTCCTCCACCCGCCGCTCCCAGGAGGAGGAAGAGGAGGAGGAAGGGGAGGAGGAGGAGGGGAGTATGAGCGAGTGGTCGGAGGAGGATCTGTCCCTCCATTTCTCTCCCTCCGTCATCCTCCCATCAGACGACGAAGACTCAGACGCAGAGAGCGGCTTCGAGTGTGTCGACGTTACCGTGGAAACGCAGGTGAGTTTCATCTCCAGCAAACTGAGGGAGCATTTTAGTTAATAAACTACTAACTTTCCACACATGACTGGTCTCTGTAATCTAACAAACACATGCAGCCTGAAGTTCTAATAAACTGCAACACCACAACATTTAGCCCCACATTCAATCCCACCAACAGGTATCTCAGAGCGCTTCTCATAAAGAGCAGGGCCCGTATTTATCAGGCTTCTCAAAGTGCCATTTTAGTCTTAAGTGCTGAGAATTCATGAAATTTACTCCTACTTTCAAACCCAAGAATAAAAGCAAGTTATCAAATTTCTCAAAGCTGAGAATCACTCTGACTCTCCCAGTTTTTAAAAAAGCTCCACAGGTCTCTGGTCAGGAGCTGCCAGCAGGGCTGTGATGGGCTGTGGAGACGGAGACATGCGGACAGGAGAGGAAGACTTCTGACGACGCGCAGTAAACCTTTGTCAGCGATGTGCTGAGCGGCGTCATCTCACCTCTGAAGGTGGTGATGACGCTTCGTTTATTCGCCACAGGACAAACGCAGCAGTGCTGATGATTGTGGCCGTCACAACCACCAATAAGCAGAATAGTCATTTTAGCACTTACAGCTCCACACACTGTCAGGCGTTTCATCCACTTCCCAACAACCCCCCCGTAATCCGACAGAAGCAAACACAGTTCATACAGCCGGCAATACAGGAGCAGTGGGCGCTCATATAAAGATAAACTTTGTTTTATCTTTCATTTATTAATGTGTAGGCCCATATCATAATGTATCATTCTATATTGCTACATGTGTGTTGAATATAAACTCCTCTGAGGAATTTGACCATTTAATGTGAATTTATCTTAGAATATTCTTAAATAAGGAAATCTCTTCAGTGATTGGTCCTGGGCTACATCGTCATCCAAAATCTTCTTTGCGGCCCAGCAAAGTGTCGTGAATCAGCACGACTGACACTTAAGATTTAGTCCTACACTTCACTCAAATTAGGATCATGATGCTTGATAACTGACTTTTAAGATATTAAGATTTTTTCACTCTTAAGCACTCCTAGCTGAGAAGCTTGATAAATACGGGCCTGGTCTAGACTGTACTCTGTGACGTTATTTACAGAAAAATGGGATGAGATTAAAAACTGAGGGAGAGAAAGAAGAGGAGAGAGGAGCTCAGTGCATCATGGGAAGTCCCCCGGCAGTCTAGGCCTTGAAGTTTGCTTAACGTGAGACTTAAACGACATGTCCTGTGTTTACATTAATGACGGCTGGTGTAAATCTGTCACGGTCAGAGAAAAGCTCTGTACTGCTGATCTTGAACTGCTTTCGGTCTCTTTACGCCCTCATTATTTGCCCCAAGAGTTTCTTCAGCTGTTTGTCACACTTGTGTATATCCATCAAAAGGCAAATGAAAGTATCGCCTGTGAACTCGTCCACCAAGTAACACAGAGGCTTTAAATAATATCTCCCGACGCCCCTAATATTATTCTTGGTGATAAGACCCACTGGACACTGTCATCAACACTGAGAGACTTTTCTCAGTACGTTACATGCCCGACCTGGCCCAATAAGACTCGTCCGATCATAACTGTGTGCATCTCATCACCGTGCTGAAGGTGCCAAACATGCGGGTGAAGGACTGGACGGAGGCTGCCTGCCGGACTCTTTGGGGTTGTTTTGATTGCACCGACGGGCAGACGTTTGAGGAGTCATGCTCTGATATTGATGAACTGACTAACTAATGTTTTTCCAGATAAAATCATAAAAGTCTATCCAACAGTAAGCCTTGGGCAACGAAGTCCCTGAAAATGCTACTGTGTAAAAAGAAAAAGCATTTAGGGAAGGGATCACCCTGCAGCCGGGAGCTGCCAAAAGAAATTAAAGGTGAAATCAGGGCAGGAAAAATATAAGGAAAAAATCGAGACGCAGTTTAGACTGAATAATTTGGGTTCCGCCTGAGATGGTATGAAAAATATTGTGGGGCTCAAGGAAGAGAGGAGGAGGAAAGCAGAAGTAAATGGTTACACATCGTGCCAGCAGCTGCCAGAGCATTTTCTGTGAGATTTGATGTACTGGATTTTAGCGAGCAACACTCTGTGTTCTTATTAACCCTTTCTTTGATGAGCAGAGTGTGATCAAATGTTTTAAAGGTTGGAGGCCCAGAGTCGTTTTCCAAGAGAGCTGATTGGTCAGTGGGCGGTGCTTTTACAGCGTTGATCTGTCATCTTGAACATAATCTGCTTTTTATTTATCGGATCATCGTATCTTCTTCTTTTGTGTTTTTACCTGTCCAGGTGAAATGTCAGGATGGGGAGGGGCTTAAGATGGTCCCAAAACGACAGATTCAACTGAAGAAGAAAGACGCAGTGAGCGTCGTTGAGCAGGAGAAAACTGAGAAATTCCAGGTATGACTCCTCCTCGTTCACCTGTCCAAACCTGTCTGTCTACCTGTCTGTCTGTTAACCTGTCTACCTGTCCAGGTGACACTTAGAGATGGGCCTGCTGAAGGGGGAGATGCTGACAGTGAGCTGTCAGCCAATGAGCTGCTCTGTCCTACCATCCGTCACCGCCCTGATCTGTTGCTACGGCAACACAGTATGCCCGCCTCCCTTCACACACGCTCAACGACGAGCGGTGATGTCGACAGCCACAGGGTCTACAAAGGTCTGGTCGCAGGGGCCAGTAAAGGTAACCACACCTGTCAGAGAGCTCCTCCCCTTACCTGTAACCACTGACACCTGTTCACAGTCTCATGTAGTTTCAGGTGTTCTGTCACAGCTTCATCAGAACCAGAACCAGAAGGAGCTTTATTGCCTAGTAGTGTTTCACACATAAGAGGAATCTGCTTTAGTGATGAGGTGCTACACGCAGACAAACATACAGCTGACATAAATAAATGTAGAAATATATAAATACGGAATAAACAGATGCAAGTTATATAAGAATAATAAAAGAACAGAGAAAAATAACTTGCAGAGAAAGAACAACGTGGCAGATATTTCCATGTGCATTACTGTGGTTTATGTTGTGCAGACGTGTTACAGCAGAGAGAGTATTGTGAACATAAATATATAAATTGACAATTTAAAAATATAGAACAACAAACAACAAATATGTGCAGGTTTGTGCTGATATGAAATGAAATAATATTTACGTGTGCAGAGACATTTGTATAATTTGAAAGGGGGGAGAGTCAGTGGGAGACCCGGGTCTTGCTGATGAGGCTGCAGACGGGAAGAAACTGTTTTTGTGGCGAGAGGTTTTCTGAAGTCCACGACCATCTCCACGGTCTTTAGAGCGTTGAGCTCCAGACTGTTCTGGCTGCACCAGGTCACCAGATGGTCGATCTCCCACCTGTAGGCGGACTCGTCCCCACCTGAGATGAGCCCAATGAGGGTGGTGTCATCTGCAAACTTCAGGAGCTTGACGGACTGGTGACTGGAGGTGCAGCTGTTGGTGTACAGGGAGAAGAGAAGGGGGGAGAGAACGCAGCCCTGAGGTGAACCAGTGCTGATGGTCCTGGAGTCAGAGACATGTTTTCTTCACGTACTGCTTCCTGTCTGTCAGGAAGTCAGTGATCCACCTGCAGGTGGAGTCAGGCACGCTCAGTTTCGGGATGATGGTGTTGAAAGCAGAGCTGAAATCCTGGCGTAGGTTCCTGGGGAGTCCAGGTGCTGGAGGATGTAGTGAAGCTCCATGTTTACTGCATCATCGACAGACCTGCTGGCTCTGTAGGTGAACTGCAGGGGGTCCAGGAGTGGGTCTGCGATGGATTAAATTTTACCCCCAAAAAGTCCCTGCTCGGGGGGGTAGTACTTTCCCAAAGTACCGGTACTTTGGGGGGGCGGGGCTTGCCTTGCAGTGAACTTCTTTTTTTTTTTTTTTTTTTTTAAACCTGTCCTGCCCAGCAGCCTGGTATAGAGTATAATGACCTGGATACCATATTGTGCCAGACAGATTTTACTTTAACAAGAGAGTATTAAAATACTCCTTTGTCTGTTTTATTATTTATTTAATTATGTATTGATTTGTCACCGGGCCGGACAGGGGGGCAGACACGGGGATGGGGGGGCACAAACAGACAGCACAGAGTTTGCAGTGAACTTCTAAATGTGCGAGTAGAAGCTACTGGCTTTAACTGGAGAATGTCGGCTGTTTTTCTACAACTGCTCCTATTTTCCACCGTTGTTTGCAAACCAATAATCCTCATCAGCAGTCAGAGAGTCTCCCGAGTCTCGCTGACGTCGCCTGAGATCGAACAGCTGATGGAGTTAAGCTAAATACTGGATCCAGAGTTGTTGTTTGAAGTTTTTCCAGAGAGCCGAAGGCGTCTCTTCATTATCCTTCCACACAGAAAGCTGTTTTTATTGGTCAAGGACAGCCTGCAGTTTTTCATTATATTCCACTCAAATTTGATGGTCATTCACAGAAGCTGATGTTGGACGTCACAGCCTCAGTAAACTCATCCAGATTGTTGGTAGCAGTCCTGAAAACATCCCAGCTATGCAGTCCAAGCACGCCTGGAGGTCCTCAGCTTCACTGGTCCACTGCTTTGATGTCCTCACTACAGGTTTACAGAATAAAACGGTTTACAGTTAATGATAAGAAATTCCAGATCAGGAGAACAGTGTTGCTGAATTGTTAATATAAAAACAGACACCTCCACCTTTTGTTTTGCCGGAGAGTTCTGTGTCCGCTCTGTACAGTTGGAAGCCGGCCAGCTTCATGTTAATGTGATGATGTATTTCCTGCAGCTGCTTCACAATAAAAGCCTTCCATTTAAAGAACGTAATGACGGACTGCTTTTTCCTCATTAAAAAACTCGTCTCCTCTGGTTTCATTGATTTTAAAAAGTGAGAAATATAAATGAAGAAGTTATACAGGTTCAGCAGGTCTGACGCTGTGTTTGTTGTTTTCAGGGCTTCATGTTGGAGGAAACTCGAGGCAGCGACTGCAGAAGTCCTTCTCATTGGACGAAACTAAAACTAAGATGGCGTCCTGCATCATTAAGAGCGTTCTGTCTAAGAAGATGCAGGTGGAGCAGAACAACTCTAAAAGCTCCCGTCTGCAGAAGAAAGCTGCTGGGTTCCCCGCCCCCCCCCAGCCTGCAGACCAGCAAAGGGGGAGGGAGGGGGGAGGAGGGAAGACAGGTGGAGGTGTGTTTAAAGCTCCAGTTCATGTGGTGAGAGACATGAGGAGTTTAGTTAAAAACACCTACAGCCTCTCGTTCTCCACAGCAACACATGACAACAACAAGCCAGCACGCTTGAAGGTGATTGGTCAGGAGGTCAGCCCTCCCCCCACCTACCAGCAGGCTTTGGGGGTCAAAGGTCACAACGAAACAAAGAGGAGCTGTCAGGCTTCACTTTACAGCAGCTCCGGAGGGGGACACGTCCCCAAGGTCAATGCATCTCTCAGCCAATCACAGGACAGAAAACAGAGTAACATATTCAGTCGTCCAATCACAAAGCAGAGGCGAGGCAGCGAGCCGACAATAAGTAGAAGAAAGATGGATGATGTCACCCGGCCTGTCATGTTGCTAGACCCGCCCACCAACTCACCTCTCAGCAGTGACCTGTCAGAGCTCAACCAGTCAGAGAGAGCCAGAGGAGTGAGTCATCAGGCTGGGACCTCCCTCCTCCCTCCTCCCCCCTCCACCTCCAGGCACCCTCAGGGGACCCAGCCTCTGCTCCCTGCCCAGGAACAGAGCTCCATCCTGGGTGTGTCCTCTCAGTTTGCCCCCGGTTCCTCCCAGCAGCTCCTCCAGCCCTGCTTCTACACCCCCACCCTGCACCCTCACCTGGGGAAGGTCAGCTACCTGCACAGCCATTTGAGCTACATTCATACCCCCTCCACATCTGCTCCCACCTTCCACCTGCTGAGGAGGTCTGAGGAGAACCAAAGCAGGTCGACAGGAAACCCCTCCGTCCAGCCAGACATCATCAAAACCTGCCCTCCTCACCGGACCAGGACCGCAGGAGACCAGGAGAGTGACGGCAACACGGTGACACCTGCACCACAGGAGCAACATGAGCAACAGAAACCTCAGCAGCCGCCGTTTCTGTGCAACTTTCAGGGTTACTTACCTTCACAGGTGGGTAGTGACATTGTTGACCTCACAGGTTCTGTTGCAGTCCGCTTCAGCGGCACAGCCCCCTTTCACGTGAGGTTAGACCCTAAAAGTGGGCGGTGCTTCTATGTGGACACACCCCCGCAGCCTCAGAGGAAGATGCTGCTGGATCCAGAAACCGGTCAGTACATCCAGGTGTTCCTACCTGTAGCCAGCTCCTCCTCCAACACCTGCATGTTCCCAGTGCACTATGCGAACCCCGCCCCCACTTTGATAAGCCCCGCCCCCACTGTCATGTCAGTGATGCAGTTTCAGCCAATGGTTGCCGCATCCTCCATGTATGCCCCCCCCTGCCTCCCCTTCACCCTGCACACACCATCAGTCAACCACACCCATACAGCGCCATGATGACATCACGGTCTGTACGAGGACCTGCCGTGTTTGTCTGCAACCAGAACATTTTTAATTCAGCAAACCAAGTCCGAGTAAAGTGGAGTTAGCCACAGCTGGAACATCCTCCTCTTTAATTGGGTGTGAAGGCTGCCTATGTTATTGCAAACCTTTATTATTTCATATTTATTCTTCTGTCACGTTTTTTTGTCCGCTACCTAGTCCCACAGCTTTTGAACTGAACAAACACAGACAGACAGACAGAGACCTCAAAACATGGAGCTTTAAGCTTTACTGCATTGGAGAACATGCGTATGCGTAACTGTGAGTTATGCACACACACACATTAAAGGAGACTTATTAGGCTTCTTATATTTTCTGTCCTATGTATAATGTTTCAGTGTCAGATGTTGATGTTAAACGTGGCCAAAGCTCTACTCTTAGCTCTTAATGATGTCATACAGAGTTGGTTTTCCATATATGCTAATTTTCTTGCAGCCTCAATAACAACGGGCAACTCGTACACTGAAAAGAATCATAGACCCATTTAGTCATGTCAACTTACTTCTTCTTTTTAACTCAAATAGCTCCGACAAGTTTTGGATTTTGAACTCAACTGTATGAGTTTTAGAAAGTTAAACTTGCATTAATTCATTGTGTTGACTATTTGACACTTTTGTCGTGTTGACTGAACTTACGTATGTAAGTTATCAGTTGAAAAAAGGCGAGAGTATGAGGATTGCCTAG
This sequence comes from Micropterus salmoides, assembly GCF_014851395.1. Classification (NCBI taxonomy): domain Eukaryota; kingdom Metazoa; phylum Chordata; class Actinopteri; order Centrarchiformes; family Centrarchidae; genus Micropterus; species Micropterus salmoides. Next base: position 5,019,072 of record NW_024044681.1, read on the forward strand.
GTGCTGCGTCTTTTGAGTTTGAGAAAAACACATACACAATCAACTAATTAGTAGGGTTTAGCAAGTACTTGGTTAAAACGAGTATCCGGTACAGATACTTTCTATGAGTATCATTAGAGTAAAATGTGTCAATATCTTTTTTGTTATAAACTATAAATATATGAATATAAAAAAATCAATTACTGTTCTCTGAAGATCAATTCTGAGGCTGTTCTGTAAATGTTTTTTCTAATAAATATAGCAAGTTCTGATAAAAATTTCAGGCTTAAATAACTTCCAGTTAATACCACCCACTTATAGATTAAGCCCCACCACTTCTGAGTACAGATACAGAAAATTTGGTGTTCATGCTCACCCCTGCTAATTATACACTGCAGATAAGTCATATATTCAAATTCCAACCAAAATATAGACACTTCTGTGGTAAACAAGACTAGTGCCACCGGTGGAAAGGGTTCCAGACAACGGCCTAAGGCCCTTTCAGAAAGGAGGTGACATCTGCTGCTATTTTGAACTTTGACTACAACGTGCACAGGCGCACCAGCAAGCTGCCTGCCCCGTCACAAGTCATTGAAGATAATAGCACAGTGGTGCTGTTGTTGTGGTCTGTCTTCAAGGCCATTTAAAGATGTAAACTTGAAATGGAAAGTAGTATTAATTTGGTTAAGTTGCTTTAACTTGAAACTATGAGTTAGAATAACTCAAACTTGTTCATTTAACTAACATTGGGACAACTAGAACACTGTAGTTATATCCACTTTATGAACTTAAATTTATGAGTTGAAACAGGCTGAAATGAGAGCTTGCATGAAGTTTAGAAATCCAGTTTAGCAACAGCCAGCATTCACACCTAGTCTAGTCTCTTCTTATTATTACTCTTATTGTGGAAGTCTCCACTCCATCTGACAGCAGAAGTATCTCAGTGATCATAACTTGACTCTTATTGTGAAAAACTTGCATGTATTTAGTACAGCAGAGTTTTGTCACAGCAGCATCTTGTGGACGTTTAACGGACTGCAGGAAATGATCAATAAACTTGTTACAGTGCTTTCAGTAATATCAGTTGTAATAAAAGAAGAACTTTATTTAAAATCTCCTTGAATTTTCCTTGATAAAGATGATATCTGATGGATCAATACTGTCCACAGAGTGTCAGGTCATCGTACAGAAATTATTCCAAATCCTGATTCAGAAATATCGATAAGCTAAATTAATTTATATGTATAAAAATTTGATACTTCAGATTTGGTATTTGATAATAAATTATTTCCGCAGTGGATCCAAAATAGAACCAGCTATTGTTACCCGAGCCTCTGCTCAGTGTGAGGAAGTTAAATTTCTTACAAGAAGTTTAATAATTTACTTTAAAAAAATAATTAAAGAAGAGGTATTCTATTCATTTTCAGGTTCCTCATCTTATTAAGAGGTTGTTTCAGCACAGGTTTCCATGGTTATATATTTGTCCTACTGCACATTGCTGCAGCTCCTCTTTTCAGCCTGTGTTGAAGGCTTCGTTTTAGCTATGGAGTGATACATCTTGTCTCTAAATGATCTTTGTTGGGAGTTGCACATGCTCAGTTCCTAATTAAGGACTACTAGCCAATCAGAAGCAGAGAAGGGCGGGTCGGCGAGAAGCCGGTAAACGGCTCGGGTTCAGCCGTACGTGTTGCCGACCGGCTCGGCAACACGGACTGGAGCGAGAGTTTCAGAGCGGTGAGTTATTAATCTGTATCCATAAAGTTTTAACTGAGCTCTGTCTCTACATCACAGGAACAACTTTCTGTCCACTGACTGCCTGGAGGGTAGCTAGTGTTTGGAAGGGAGAGGAGAGCTGTGTGCTGCAGCTCGCTGTTTCTGAGGGCGTGTCGGAGTAGCCGCTCAGCGAGCGTTATATGAGGCGCATTTAGCTTTCATCCCTGTGACGTCACAGGGATGAAAATATTTAAGCTAACATAGCAGCTAACATGTAGCTAACGCAGCAGCAGAGTCTGCTTGCTGTCACTGAGAGCTCACTGGTTATTCATTTGATAGTGATGTTTTTGTTTATCAACTCTCGGTGTTTGGTTGTAGTTTGATTTTTACAGTTTTGTACTAAAGCTGCTGCTTTTTTTTACAACCTGAAGTCATGAAACAGATGAAGAATAGACATGAAGACATTAACTTTATTCTCTCTGACACACTGGCCCAGGAGCACTTTGGCAGCTCGTTCCATTAAATCACGAGTACAGATTTAAACTTCGGAGTGAAACCTCTTGGCAGAAATGGAATAAATGTTTTCACTTGGGTTTAAGCACATGAAAATAAGAGTTGTGTTTTCGTTACCTTAGAAAGAGCCTTTATGAGTCCGCCATGTGGCACCGCTATGTTTCTACAGTAGCCCAGAAAGGAAAAAGCAAACACTGGCTCCATAGAAGGTGTTTGTGTTTTTCACGCGTTTTCTCCTACACGCCTGTGAAAATCTGCAACCTCCCTGCTACTAGAAGCCCCCAAACCTGCACTCGGGTCATTTAAGAACAAACAAAAATTCAGAACTGATCACAATAAAAAGGAATGTTGATTCTGACAGATTTACATTCACAGTGGTTATACATTTAAAAAGTGACTTTCCCTGTTTATTTGGGGTGCCACGTGGTTCTGAACCTGGTCCTGAACCTGGTTCTGAACCTAGTTCTGTACAAGGAACCTGGTTATTTTCCAGAAATGATAAATATGTTTGATATCACCTTTAAAGATTTATAACATCCATTTTAATGTAAAACAAATACAGAATGTTTATTGTTATTGTTGTTGTTTTTCTTTTTCCTCACTTGTGTAGTTTAAAACACATTATATTAAGAATGATTTTGTCTTTCATGTTGATAAAAACTGTTTATTTTGTCACTTTTTGCACCATTTTCTGACAGAAGTTTTTTTACAGTGTCTTTTCTTACACTACTATTACTGATTATTTTTGGATGTCATAAACAAAATAAATGAAAGTAAGAAAGCGTCTCCTGTTCAGTTTCTTGAGGTCCTCTTCATGGTTTCCATGGTAAGAGAGGCTGCACACTGTTCTTAATATCTGGTTGTGATTGGTCCAAACTGAGTCTCTGACATCATCACGTCACAAATTGGATTCTGTTTGGTGAGTAAAGTCTGAACGAGGAGACATGAACGCAGCATCACCTGGAAAACATTTTCACGTTTCTGATTTCATTTCATTGGATTTATGAGAGACGTCACAGGTTTGATCCCTGCTCAGTGGACGCTGACTGGTCACATCTTGGTACTGGTGTCAGCAGCTTCTTCCTCCTCCTCCTCTCCTCCTCGTCCTCGTCCCTCCTCGTTGGGCGGCGGCAGGTCGTCAGACGGCCAGAAACCTGTGAAGGTGGGGCTGATGGGAAACCGTCTGAGCCAACGAGTCCGCCTGACAACCCCCATCCCCAGAGGAAGATCATAGGAGGAAGAGGAGGAGGAGGAGGACCTCCACTCCACTAAACCTCGCTCCTGTCTGGACCCTGAAGACAAAGAAAACATTGTGTGAACACAAACACACCAATCACATGACAGCATCTTCACATTAATGAAAAGGAAACAGGTTTCATCCACTGAGAGTCTGTCCGCTTATCGTTCGATTGAGGACATAAAACTGTAGCATTTAGCTCGCCGTCAGCGGCCGAGCAGTGGCTAACGTTAGCTAACTTGAGCCAGCTAACGCACGTTATCCCAACATATTTCTCATGGTTTGCAGTGACGTTCATGAGCTGATACGGCAGCAGGTTCCTGAGTTTCCGAGTTGTTTCGTCACACCGCCCCTTCAGCTGAAAGATATTTCCACAGAGACACTGAATGAAAACACTTTCCCATCCTGTGTCTGTAAAAGGAATAATGGGTCCAGTTTTCTCTACATGCACACAGCGCCATGTTTCTTTTCTTGTTTTTGAGAGCTCAGTTTTTGCAGTGCAGAAGTTTTCAGACGACAGTGAAGACTACCTCACAAACATGTCTGTGTTTATTAATCAGAATCAGCTTTACAGGCAAACAAACCTACATAATAAATAGATCCAAAATGTAAAAGAATAATAAAGACTAGCACTTATTAACATGAGCATCAGCTCTGTATGTGGAAACATTTACAGTTTAAGCTGAAGAACAAAGGTCACAGCTAACTCGTGGTAAATTTATCCTCTAGCAGTTTTTGCAGTTTCAGGGGATCTGTGATTATAAAGATGTAATGACATCAACTAAAATGAAGCTAATGTGCAACACAACAAATGCTGAATAGGAAATGTTTATAGTCTGAGATTACAATGCTCAGTAAAATATCCAGTAATACAAACTGCATGCGTCAGCGTGAGTTCACTCATTGATTTAATAACAACTTACTGATGTTTTTAACCTGCATTTAACTCGCTTCTGCGCGTTATTTGTTATTTCTGTGTGTCCGGCACTATCATGTATGTCGGACCCCAAACATAAGAAGTACCGATGGCCCAGGGCCGGTTTGTGCTGGGAGTTTGGTTTTAGCTTTTAGAGGACTCGTTAGCTGCGATGTTGTTTCTGTGTGTACGGTTCAGAATCAAGAGGCGGGAGGCTCGGGAGCGAGCGTGCTGAAAAACCCGACCCCGAGTCTTCACATAGGATCCATTGATCCTGGCTCCTGACTGATTGGCTGGCAGATGGATTTTTTTATGTCTGGGGATGTCTGGGGGTGCGTCCTCTCGCCTCTTTTATATGTGCTGTACACCAACTGTGTCAACGCCAAAACGTGAAGCGTCGTCGCTTTAAGTTTGCTGACGAACCAGCGATGGTGATGACCCCGATTTCTGGATTCTGTTCTTACATTCTCATTGTGTGTGTGTGTCTCTGTGTGTGTTACCTGGTATCGTGTTGTCGAGACAAAAGGCCAGGAAACCTCCTACAAACATCTCAGTGGACAGAAGAACCGTCAGGATCTGATCCAGTTCTGCAAGACCTGAACACACAGAGACCTGATCTGTAGGATCCACATCAGCTGATCTGTAGGTCTTTACAGAGAACAGACTTCCTGTTTTACCTGAGAGCCAAATCGTGATTATACATCAATCAGCCGTAACGTTTAAACCATCTGCTGACCCCCCTTTTGCTACCAAAACGGCCCTGACTCGTCAAGGCCTGGACTCCTCTGTGTGTTCTGACCCCTTTCTATCAGAACCAGCATCAGCTTCTTCAGCAGTCTGACCAATAGCAGTTCGTCTGTTGGATCGGACCCCACGGGCCAGCCTTCCCTCCCTATATGGTCCCCCACGACCCTGTCCCTGGTTCACAGCTGTTCTGATAGGTACTGACCACTGCAGACCGCTTTAGAGATGTTCTGACCCAGTTGTTGAGCCACCCCAGTTCTTCTGATGGTGTGAATACAAAGCTGCCTGATACCTGAGCACTTTATCAGAAACAGGTGAGAGAGACGCGATGAGTCTGACAGCAACAAACATCAGGATCAGTGAGAGAAAGCAGATTCTGGTTCTGTGGCAGCGGCTGCAGTCCGACTCAGTAAAGAGAGGACAGCTGAGAGAATATATTAAACCTTTGACATCACACAGTTACAGGTTCCGTTATCGCAGTATGTGGTGCAATATCACAAGTCCAAACTGGTCACACCTGGAACAGAGCCGGCCCACACGCGTTTCACGTCACCTTAGAAGTACTGACAGTACTGCACTGCAGTACTTTAACAGACAGAGTACCCAGTTTTCACATTAGGCAGTACACTAACACTACCCAACATGTACACAATCCATCATTTCCATCTATCCTATATGTGATCAAGTTGTGATCAATGAAGAGAAAACTCTCAGTGCTCAGGGTGAATCTGAAGAAACAACAACACATACGTGTAAGTTAAACTCACGTTTCAGGGATGATCTGCGAGGAACAATGAGCAGAGTGACAGCAAAAGGTTCTTTAACAACAGAGTTCTGCAGGTACTTGGTATGAACATGATGTATTTCAATGTGTCTTTCTACTTGTTTTTGTTGTACTACGAGTGGTGAAATATTACCACATACTTGTGTGAATAGTACAACAGCAACAGAAAAGAAACTGTATGAAAGTTTAGCTGCTTCCTCTCCAGCGTCATCCATCTCCACCTGTTGCAGTGTGTTGTATTTAACGGATTATGATCGCTCACCTGCTCAGCTCACCTTTAGTGTCAAGACACAGACACTCACCTGTGTGGATGGACTTCGGATGTGTGTCGAGATACGTCGGTAGAGTCAGCCCGAAGAACATCGAGAACCCGAGAACAAAAAGATTTCTGGATGAGTTCAAATCCACCAACTGCAGGTTAGACAGGCCAACAGCTGTGATCATACCTGAGAAATATCAACACACCTGGATTATTATTACATCACTAACTCACCTGAGAAATATCATCACACCTGGATTATTATTACATCATTAATCCATATGACCTGTGACTCACCAAACAGTGTGCAGAACATTCCTCCAAGGATCGGATCCGGCAGCGAGGCGAACAGAGCTGTGAACTTCCCAATTGATCCCAAAAGGAACATGATACCCGCTCCGTACTGCACCACCCGCCTACTGCCCACCTGCACACAGGGTCAACACAGCACAGAACACTTTGGGTCTGCAGGTATTAGGAGTGCAGATGTGAGTCCACTTCCAGATCACAGGACTCGTGTTTGTATATTTTAGTTACATTAGATTAATTTAGGAGATGCAGAAACAAGCAGATAGAGAGCCAAAGTGCTGGAAGTCCAAGCGTTGGGTGTTGCAGTCTGAAAAGCCTGATATCAGGATGTGGTAAAGAAGTGAATTGGCTCTACTGACCTGACTTTCAGTGGGGAGTTGGGTTTGACCTGGAGCAAAGAAGTCACAATTCCCTACACTGCCCTGTAGGCCAGCACCAAGGTGTGAGCTGCAAAGGTCTAAAAATGTATTACAATGATATGGGGAATCACGACAGAGGTCTGAGGACTAACTGATGTCTGGTTGCAAAGGTAGAGGGACAAGTTTCAGTGGCCTGAGGACTAACTGTAGAGGTAGAGGGGCTAGTTGTAGAGGTTTGAAGGCTAGTTGTGGAGGTCTGAGGACTAGTTGCAGAGATCTGAGGGCTAGTTGCAGAGGTCTGAGGACTAGTTGAAGAGGTAGCAGTACTAGTTGTAGAGGCCCAGTGACTAGTTGTGGAGGACTAGATGCAGAGGTAGAGGGACTACTTGTAGAGGCCTGAGGACTAGTTGCAGAGGTAGAGAGACTAGTTGTAGAGGTCTAAGGACTAGTTGCAGAGTTAGAGGGACTTGTTGTAGACGACAAGCTGCAGAGGTTAAGGGACAAGTTGTGGAGGTCTAAGAACTTCTTGTGGAGGTAGAGGGACTAGTTGCAGAGGTAGAAAGACTAGTTGCAGAGGTAGAAAGACTAGTTGCAGAGGAAGAAAGACTAGTTGCAGAGGCCTGAAACTAGTTGTAGAGGTAGAGGAACTAATTGAAGATGTCTGAGGACTAGTTGCAGAGGTAGAGGGACTAGTTGTAGATGTCTGAGGACTAGTTGCAGAGGTAGAAAGACTAGTTGCAGAGGTAGAGGGACTAGTTGCAGAGGTAGAGGGACTAGTTGCAGAGGTAGAGGGACAAATTGCAGTGGTAGAAAAACTAGTTGCAGAGGCCTGAAACTAGTTTTAGAGGTAGAGGAACTAATTGAAGATGTCTGAGGACTAGTTGCAAAGGTAGAGGGACTAGTTGTAGATGTCCGAGGACTAGTTGCAGAGGTAGAAAGACTAGTTGCAGAGGTAGAGGGACTAGTTGCAGAGGTAGAGGGACTAGTTGCAGAGGTAGAGGGACAAATTGCAGTGGTAGAAAAACTAGTTGCAGAGGCCTGAAACTAGTTTTACAGGTAGAGGAACTAATTGAAGATGTCTGAGGACTAGTTGCAGTGGTAGAGGGACTAGTTGTAGAGGTAGAGGGACTAGTTGCAGAGGTAGAAAGACTAGTTGCAGAGGTAGAGGGACTAGTTGCAGAGGTAGAGGGACTAGTTGTAGAGGTAGAGGGACTAGTTGCAGAGGTAGAAAGACTAGTTGCAGAGGTAGAGGGACTAGTTGCAGAGGTAGAGGGACTAGTTGTAGAGGTAGAGGGACTAGTTGTGGATGTCTGACGACTAGTTGCAGAGGTAGAAAGACTAGTTGCAGAGGTAGAGGGACTAGTTGCAGAGGTAGAGGGACAAATTGCAGTGGTAGAAAATCTAGTTGCAGAGGCCTGAAACTAGTTTTAGAGGTAGAGGAACTAATTGAAGATGTCTGAGGATTAGTTGCAGTGGTAGAGGGACTAGTTGTAGAGGTAGAGGGACTTGTAGAGGTAGAGGGACTAGTTGTAGATGTCTGAGAACTAGTTGTAGATGTCTGAGGACTAGTTGCAGAGGTAGAAAGACTAGTTGTAGATGTCTGAGGACTAATTGTAGATGTCTGAGGACTAGTTGTAGAGGTAGAGGGACTAGCTGTAGAGGTCTGGCGATCCTGATCTTTCATTATCAGGAACATCTGACAATCAGCCAATCTGTAATCAATCACCTCTTGATCACCTCATCTTCATTTTTGTCAAACAAACAAACCTGTCATAGATGGGCGTGGTCTCAGTTACCTTGGTGATGCCCAGAACGCCTATATTTGGACTGGAGGAGGTGGAGCCGTTTCCTGTCCCTAAAAGGCCGGCAATGATGCAGCAGACGCCCTCTGTGAATATTCCCCTGAAACAAAAAAAAAACCCAAAACCCATTGAACACCTCTGTGGGCAGAGTCTGGCAGGTAAGTAATCTTTACTTCCTGTTCACTTCCTTTCTCACCTGTTGATGGCATGGACTGGAGGGGGTGTGGCTCCAGACAAACGAGCACAGGCATAGTAATCTCCTATTGACTCCACGGTGCCTGCCATTGTGGCACTCAGCATCCCTAGCACACCCGCAACAGTTACCACCGGCAACCCCCACTGGCCTATCAGAGTCCAGAGGCAGGACATCAGTTTTACTAAAGAAAAACACGCTACCTTCATCTTCACTCCATCATCTGTGACCTCACAAAAGGTTCAACTTGTCTGGCTGTTAACGCCAACAGAAAATTTAAGATGCGCATGTTCCTGTGAGGAAGTCTGAAGGATGTTCTTCAACTAACTTCAGGACTAACAATCTTCAATGTAGGGTGCCTGTCAGACACAACATGGGGATTAAAATGCCTCTGGATGGTATCTGAATCATGTTGTGCTGTCACCTGACAAACTTCATGTGTAATCAAAAAAAGGTTAAAGTCAAGGGCAACAGGACTTGGTTGAAGATACTAGAAGACGTTTCGTCCCTCATCCGAGAGACTTCTTCAGTTCTGCAATGCTTAGTAGAGGAACTCAGCTATTTATACTCCGTAGTATCATTTGGTAGTTCCCCTACCAGTAATTTCAGAACTGAAGACGTCTCTTGGATGAGGGACAAAACATCTTTTAGTATCTTCAACCAAGTCCAGCTGCCCTTGACCTTCTTTGGATAACTATGACCTGGGCTACTGAGAACCTTCACAGACACCTTCAAGTGCAATACATTTTTTAAACCCAATGTTATGAGTGCTGATTTCATGGACAGTCGTGAAGCTGTGATTGGATGGTTTCAGACATCTTACAGGGGTAGGGTACTCTGAACCAGGGTGCAGAAGCCATGATGTCACCGCGGGCATCGGTCCGAGCCTTGTGTCCATAGTGATCGGGGTCCTTCGGCAACAGGTCGGTCAGAGTGAGAATGTAGCAAACGAGCCAGACCAACATGATGGCGAGGATGATCTGAAGTGGCGTCAGAGGAAAGACATAAGAAACTAGAGATCACTTTGTGTTTCAGATAATTAAATACTGACCCATAAATGGACATCACATGAATCAGCACAGAAAGTGAAGCCAAACACACAAAGTCAAGTCAGTGAGCAAGGAAGCTGAACTACATGGTAAGTTCTGAAAATGTGTTTGTGATTCCAGCTCTTGTTTGTACTTCAATACTAAACCAGTTAGCATAGCATAGTCCTGATCCATCCAAACGCCATTCAGAAAACAAGCATTTTAAAAGCTGTGTGCATGTCTTCTTGCTGACAGACCTGACAAAGCACAAATTCAGATGTGATCGTTATTTCGGCATCCTTTTGATCCGTTTCACGTGACTCCAATCACCTGACATCATCACTCTACATCACCGCCTGACATCATCAACTGACACTTGAACTGTTTATGTTTTTGTTCATTTACAGGAAACATTTTGAAGATCTGGACTCTGGTGGAGGTCAGGCCTTTCTTCCTGCTGTAAACAGGAACAGGAAGTGATGTGGATCTCAGGTACTGAGCAAAAAGCACAATGAGGAAAATACATCTGCAGGGAGAGAGAGAGAGAGAGAGACTGTTTATCCATCAAACTTGTTGTAGGCCATTTATGTTCAGTTTATATGAGCAGAATTAAGAGACAGGTAAAGATGAACCGACAGAGATAAGGACAGGTGAACAGGCGGGCAGGTAAACAGACAGACAGGTGGACAGTCACACAGGTGAAGAGACAGGTGAACAGACAGGTGAACAGACAGACAGGTGGACAGACAGGTGAACAGGCAGACAGGTGGACAGACAGGTGAACAGGTGGGCAGGTGAACAGGCAGACAGGTGAACAGACAGGTGAAAAGACAGGTGAACAGGCTGGCTGGTGAACAGACAGGTGAACAGGTGGGCAGGTGAACAGGCAGACAGATGAACAGACAGGTGAAAAGACAGGTGAACAGGCTGGCATGTGAACATACAGGTGAACAGACAGACAAGTGAACAGACAGACAGGTGAACTGTCACACAGGTGAACAGGCGGGCAGGTGAACAGACAGACAGGTGGACAGACAGGTGAACAGGTGGGCAGGTGAACAGGAAGACAGGTGAACAGACAGGTGAAAAGACAGGTGAACAGGCTGGCAGGTGAACATACAGGTAAGCAGACAAACAGATGAAAAGACAGACAAGTGAACAGACAGGTGAACAGACAGACAGGTGAACAGACAGACAGGTGAACAGACAGGCAGGTGAACATACAGGTAAGCAGACAAACAGATGAAAAGACAGACAAGTGAACAGACAGGTGAACAGACAGACAGGTGAACAGACAGACAGGTGAACAGACAGGTGAACAGACAGACAGGTGGACAGACAGGTAAACAGACAGACAGGTGGACAGAAAGGTGAACAGGCGGGCAGGTGAACAGACAGGTGAACAGACGGAGAGTTGAACAGACAGACAAGTGAACAGACGGAAAGGTGGACAGACAGGTGAACAGACGGACAGGTGGACAGACAGACAAGTGAACAGGCAGACAGGTGGACAGACACACAGGTGAGCAGGTGGGCAGGTGAACAGGCAGGCGAACAGACAGACAGGTGAAAAGACAGACAAGTGAACAGACAGACAGGTGAACAGACAGGTGAACAGACAGACAGGTGAACAGACAGACAGGTGAACAGACAGGTGAACAGACAGACAGGTGGACAGACAGGTAAACAGACAGACAGGTGGACAGAAAGGTGAACAGGCGGGCAGGTGAACAGACAGGTGAACAGACGGAGAGTTGAACAGACAGACAAGTGAACAGACGGACAGGTGGACAGACAGACAAGTGAACAGGCAGACAGGTGGACAGACACACAGGTGAGCAGGCGGGCAGGTGAACTGGCAGGCGAACAGACAGACAGGTGGACAGACAGACAAGTGAACAGGCAGACATGTGGACAAACAGGTGAACAGGTGGGCAGGTGAACAGGCGGACAGGTGAACAGACAGGTGAACAGACAGACAGTTAAGCAGACAGACAGGTGAACAGGCGGGAAGGTGAACAGACAGGTGAAAAGACAGACAAGTGAACAGACGGACAGGTGGACAGACAGGTGAACAGGCGGGCAGGTGAACAGGCAGACAAGTGAACAGACGGACAGGTGGACAGACAGGTGAACAGGCGGGCAGGTGAACAGGCAGACAGGTGAATAGACGGACAGTTGAGCAGACAGACAAGTGAACAGAAAGGTGAACAGACAGGTGAACAGACAGCTAAACAGACAGACAGGTGGACAGACAAAAAGGTGAACAGACAGACAAGTGAACAGACAGGTGAACAGACAGGTGAACAGACAGCTAAACAGACAGACAGGTGGACAGAAAAGGTGAACAGGCAGGCAGGTGAACAGACAGGTGAACAGACAGGTGAACAGACAGACAAGTGAACAGACAGGTGAACAGGCGGGCAGGTGAACAGGCGGACAGGTGAACAGACAGGTGAACAGACAGACAGTTGAGCAGACAGACAGGTGAACAGGCGGGCAGGTGAACAGGCAGACAGGTGAATAGACGGACAGTTGACCAGACAGACAAGTGAACAGAAAGGTGAACAGACAGGTGAACAGACAGCTAAACAGACAGACAGGTGGACAGAAAAGGTGAACAGGCAGGCAGGTGAACAGACAGCTGAACAGACAGACAGATGAACAGGCGGGCAGGTGAACAGGCGGGCAGGTGAACAGAAAGGTGAACAGACAGGTGAACAGACAGCTAAACAGACAGACAGGTGGACAGAAAAGGTGAACAGGCAGGCAGGTGAACAGACAGGTGAACAGACAGACAAGTGATCAGACAGGTGAACAGGCGGGCAGGTGAACAGACAAGTAAACAGACAGACAGGTGGACAGACAGGTGAACAGACAGACAGGTGAACAGGCGGACAGGTGGACAGACAGGTGAACAGGCGGGCAGGTGAACAGGCAGACAGGTGAACAGACAAACAAGTAAACAGACAGACAGGTGAACAGACAAACAAGTAAACAGACAGACAGGTGAACAGGCGGGCAGGTGGACAGATGAGTGAACAGGTGGGCAGGTGAACAGACAGACAGGTGAACAGGCGGGCAAGTGAACAGACAGGTGAACAGGCAGGTGAACAGACAGACAGGTGAACAGGCGGGCAAGTGAACAGACAGGTGAACAGGCGGGCAGGTGAACAGGTGGGAGGGTGAACAAGTGAGCAAACAAACAGATGAACAGACAGACAGGTGGACAGACAGGTGAACAGACCGACAATTGGACAGAAAGGTGAACAGGCAGGCGGGTGAACAGACAGACAGGTGAACAGACAGACAGGTGAACAGGCTGGCAGGTGATAGACAGACAGGTGAACAGTCAGGTGTCTCACAGTGCTGACAGGCCCCAGTGAGAGCCAGCTCTGTCTCCAGCTGTGGTGAAAACAGACAGGCCAATCAGTGAGACAGTTGGAGTGATGGTGAGCGGGCCGATGTAATCCAGCAGCAAACCTGGGAACCCACACAGACCAATCACAAGCTCCACAACACTGGACACGATGATGCTCCCCTGGATCTGAAACACAAACACACACAGATACCAGCTGGACTCTTTCCACTTTACATGAAATAATAAATTATCAATAATAGAAATCCATCCATGCATTTTCTGCACTTTATCCAGGTCTGGAAGCAGCAGCCCACCCCCCGCCCCCCCTGGCTCAGGTGAGTCCTGAACCATCCCTTAGTTATCCTGCTATAGGCCTAGACTGCCGGAGGATTTCCCATGATGCACTGAGCTCCTCTCTCCTCTACTTTCTCTCCCTCTGTATGCAACCTCATCCCATTATTGCATGTTACTAACACAACTTCTCCCCTTTCCGGTAGTCTTGTGCTTTCTCGTCCCTCTCCTCTCTCCTCCTATCACTTCCTGCAGGTGTTTCTGGCTCTGTTCCTAACCCTTTTGTTGGAACTGTTTGGTATTGGTCCAGACCTACTCTATATCGAAAGTGCAAGTGTTCATTTAATAGTTGTCACACGCTTCTGTCTGACAGGCTACAAGTACTGTACACAACCTCCATGAGAAAAGACAGCCCAACAATGTTCAGAGCTTCAGCATCTCAAGGTGAATCTCATCCACACCAGGTGACTCTGCAGAGCGTTTGAATTTCCTCAGTGACCTCTGACAGAGATAAACAACTGTGGCCCAGAGTCTTCTTTCCCTGCCTCCTCTATGGAGGAAGAGGCCGTCAGCTGCAGAGGTTCACTTTGTCACTGCCTGATATCCATCTGCTGATTCAGGTGTCACCCTGGACCAATCCAACCCACTACACAAATAACAATCACATACCTCTCTGATGCGTGGCTGCCAGATGTGTGAGGTGTTGAGTGGAAGACTCCAGTTCCCATAAATCTCCTCTGCAGAGGAACAAAACAAATCACTTTATTATTAATATGTTGTGTTTTAATTACAGAGGTAAAATGGCTTGCTGAACTGTCTCACCCTCACTGGGACACCTCCAGCGGTCCAGACCGAGGATGGCTTGTGCAGGAATCAGGAAAGCAAACGCACTGGCCTGAAACAGTGGAAGTCTACAAACACAGACACGTTAGTCTCACCTGACTCCCTCAGACTCACCTTAGAGCCACAGACTTACTGAACACCCAAAGTCTCACCTGACTCCCACGGTGGTCTGGATCAGAGTTGTGAGTCCGACGGTGGTGAAAATGGTTCCGATCAGCTGACTAATGGTGTTCTGGTCTCGACCAACACACATGGCCTCAGCCAGAAGAAACGGTACCGCTATAGTACCGCTGAAACATGTCAAGTAATGCTGAGGACAGATTAGAACAGGTGACATCAACGTCAATCCTTCACCCGATTGGACGAACACACGGCTCACTGGCCTGTCATTGGTCTTTGCTTCTGATGGTCAAACTGAAAAATAAACAGGGCCGTCCTTTAAATGAGCCTCAGTAACTTTATGACGTCACAACTATACAGTCACTGCCGTCAGCCATGTCCCCACTCTAATCCCTGTTTTAACCCAGTAATCCATGTCTAAACCCGGTCGTACCTGTAGTCCCAGTAGAATACACAGGTACCAGGGTGGAACATCTTCGATGGTGTAAATCATGTCTGACGCCGCCCCCTGCAATCCTATTGGCCAGTTAGTCTTTCCATCTTCTCCTATTGGCAGGATAATCCTGTCTTTCTTGTGGCTCTGCCCCTCTGCCAGGTAATCATGACTCTGATTGGACACAGACAGTCACACCTGTTAATACAGGTCATTTTATAAAAACAAGTTAGGGTGAAGCCTGGATGCTGATAAGAGAAGTGGGAACAAATGTGTAAATGGGTAGCGCAGTCAGGTGAAGTGGGAAGAAGGGAAAGTCCAAGGACATTTGGTGGACAGATGGAAAATGGCCCTGCCAGGAAATCATGGAAGAGGGTTAGGGTTAGGGAAGACGTGCTTCCCTCTTCCGGAGCACTACTCACGTGGTCCAGCTTCGTGTGGGCGTGTCCTGCCAAAATGTTTCCTCATGTTTCAGCAACAACCACCCACCTACTCCTCAAAAGTCTAGTATTTCTTTCATTACTGACTTAGGTACTGTTAAAGTGTCTGACAGGACTACTGCCCTGTGGGCTAGAGATTCACCTGGTTGAGGTTCATATTAGTGTGTCTAGCAGAGATGAAGAAAGAGTAATTCTTTATGTCCTGTCTGGAGCAGGAAGCCATAGAGAAATATATCAACGACAGCCTGGCAGCTGGTCTCATCTGTCCCTTCTCCATTCTTGTGGGTGCCGGTTTTTTCTTTTCCAGAAAGACAGATCAGACTCTCCTCATCTTGACCCTGTGTTTGAGCCGCTGTGTCATGATACTGTCTTCTCTAAATGGGATCTTCACCAATGCCTATCATCTGATCTGCATTCGCGAAGTAGACAGCTGGAAGACGTCCCCTCTTCAACACCCCGTTTGGGCACTCCTTCGGCCTCACCAGCGCCCTTGCAGTGTTTGCTTGCTTCATCGTTTGTTGGAGAACAAATTATTTGTAATAGGATGAAGTGAAGTTTGAATTTCATGTTTCATCTGTGAGGATTTTGAGGTTCCTGTAATTTTTCTAATGTTAAACTGATAAAACTGAAGTTATTGGCTGTGTCCGAAATCAGCCACTACTCACTATATAGTGGGGATTTCAGACACAGCCATTGTTCTGGGGCCTAAGCACCTCCGTGACACATTATCTAAAGATATAGTTTCCCTTGATGGCATCGCCTTGGCCTCCAGCACCACTGTGAGGAATCTTGGAGTTATCTTTGATCAGGACATGTCGTTTAAGTCTCACATTAAGCAAATTTCAAGGACCGCCTTTTTTCACCTACGTAATATTGCGAAAATCTGGAACATCCTGTCTAAAAATGATGCAGAAAAACTAGTCCATGCATTTGTTACTTCTAGGCTGGATTACTGCAATTCCTTATTATCTGGCTGCTACCGTGTAGCACAGTGCAGGAGATGGCCGGCTGCCCCGAGTCCAGGTTCTGCTCCAGGTTTCTGCTGGTTAAAGGCAGTTTCCCTTGCCACTGTGGCAAAGTGCTTTCTGATGGTGGGAATTGTTGGGTCTGTTTATAATATTACAAAGAATGAAGGTTACATCTGCTCTGAGAACTTATATTGAACATTATATATTTGAACATTATATATTTAAGGTTAGGGTTACTGTTGTTAAGAAAACTTCTCTTATCACGTAAATTAACATTCAAACACATAACAGACTCACTGAACTCAAAGTTCTCTTTAGACACCAGTGGAAACTGTACATTGTACTACAACAATACTATAACACTGACCACTACCAACACTATGAGTTTTACTGTCTCAGTCTTTTTCTAATAAACTCTGGAACGGTCTCTAACATTTTCTTTGAATCATCAACATGAATGTTAAACTGGTGTGAGATCAGTTTTAGTGTCAGAAACGGAGGAGAAATGTTTCATGACTCTAAACAACAGAAAAATGCTGCTGCTGCTACTATTGTGTAGTAATAGTAGCAGCAGCAGTAGCAGCATATCAGGTCATACTGTATAAATAAATCACTGAACTGCATCAGCTCTGCCTCACGCGTCTATATTTGAGTTGTTTACACCAGTCGTGATATTTTCAGATACAATAATCAGTTTACCTGAGCGTCGTTTTCCATTTCACCTGCAGCTGTGTGACTTTCTGGATGACCGAGCACAGAGTACTGAAGAGAGAGAGAGAGACAGAGTGTGTGCGCTTCAGGTGAAAGTCCGCAGAGATTAACAACAGATTATTAAACATCACACACAGAAACACGTCTCACCTGTCCAGGTGTGTCACTCTCACTGAGGCAGCAGTTAATGATCACTGATTATTGATTATCCCTGAGGTTGTTGTCAGCTCTCTGTATGAAGCTGTTTTAGGTAACCACCTTTCACCAACTGTCCAATAATCATTTACTTCCTCTTCAGGTCATCGACTGGTTAACTTTTTTACATTTCAGGTCAATTTCACTAAAGCACTGGGAACCTTCTGTTTGACTTTGTTATGTCACTGTAGATTAAAATATTTATTTTATGTTAATTTGGATTTACTTTAATTATATTTTATCTTTCTTCATCTTTTACTTCTGCAGTTTTGCACAAGTGGCCCAAATCTGATTGTTTTGCATACAGTATCTCACAGAGTGATTCACCCCTCACCTTTTGTAAATATGTGATACTCTCACTCACTACTTTACACTGTTCTACAAGCTGTACGCTCACTACTTTACACTGTTCTACAAGCTGAACGCTCACTACACTGTTATACAAGCTGTACGCTCACTACTTTACACTGTTATACAAGCTGCACTACTTTACACTGTTATACAAGCTGCACGCTCACTACATTACACTGTTATACAAGCTGTACGCTCACTACTTTACACTGTTATACAAGCTGCACGCTCACTACTTTACACTGTTATACAAGCTGTACGCTCACTACTTTACAATGTTATACAAGCTGTACGCTCACTACTTTACAATGTTATACAAGCTATACGCTCACTACTTTACACTGTTATACAAGCTGTACGCTCACTACTTTACACTGTTATACAAGCTGTACGCTCACTACTTTACACTGTTATACAAGCTGCACGCTCACTACTTTACACTGTTATACAAGCTGTATGCTCACTACTTTACACTGTTCTACAAGTTGAACGCTCACTACTTTACACTTCATGCTCACTACTTTACACTGTTCTACAAGCTGAACGCTCACTACACTGTTATACAAGCTGCACGCTCACTACTTTACACTGTTATACAAGCTGTACGCTCACTACTTTACACTGTTCTACAAGCTGAACGCTCACTACACTGTTATACAAGCTGTACGCTCACTACTTTACACTGTTATACAAGCTGCACTACTTTACACTGTTATACAAGCTGCACGCTCACTACATTACACTGTTATACAAGCTGTACGCTCACTACTTTACACTGTTATACAAGCTATACGCTCACTACTTTACACTGTTATACAAGCTGTACGCTCACTACTTTACACTGTTATACAAGCTGAACGCTCACTACACTGTTATACAAGCTGTACGCTCACTACTTTACACTGTTATACAAGCTGAACGCTCACTACACTGTTATACAAGCTGTACGCTCACTACTTTACACTGTTATACAAGCTGCACGCTCACTACTTTACACTGTTCTACAAGCTGTACGCTCACTACTTTACACTGTTATACAAGCTGTACGCTCACTACTTTACACTGTTATACAAGCTGCACGCTCACTACTTTACACTGTTTTACAAGCTGTACGCTCACTACTTTACACTGTTATACAAGCTGTACGCTCACTACTTTACACTGTTATACAAGCTGCACGCTCACTACTTTACACTGTTATACAAGCTGTATGCTCACTACTTTACACTGTTCTACAAGTTGAACGCTCACTACACTGTTCTACAAGCTGCACGCTCACTACTTTACACTGTTATACAAGCTGTACGCTCACTACTTTACACTGTTATACAAGCTGTACGCTCACTACTTTACACTGTTATACAACCTGTACGCTATACAAGCAGTACGCTCACTACTTTACACTGTTATACAAGCTGTACGCTATACAAGCTGCACGCTCACTACTTTACACTGTTATACAAGCTGTACGCTATACAAGCTGCACGCTCACTACTTTACACTGTTATACAAGCTGTACGCCCACTACTTTACACTGTTATACAAGCTGTACGCTCACTACTTTACACTGTTATACAAGCTGCACGCTTACTACTTTACACTGTTATACAAGCTGTACGCTCACTACTTTACACTGTTATACAAGCTGAACGCTCACTACTTTACACTTCATGCTCACTACTTTACACTGTTATACAAGCTGCACGCTCACTACTTTACACTGCACGCTCACTACTTTACACTGTTAACAAGCTGTACACTCACTACACTGTTCTACAAGCTGTACGCTCACTACTTTACACTGTTATACAAGCTGCATGCTCACTACTTTACACTGTAATACAAGCTGTACGCTCACTACTTTACACTGTTATACAAGCTGTACGCTATACAAGCTGCACGCTCACTACTTTACACTGTTATACAAGCTGTACGCTCACTACTTTACACTGTTATACAAGCTGTACGCCCACTACTTTACACTGTTATACAAGCTGTACGCTCACTACTTTACACTGTTATACAAGCTGCACGCTTACTACTTTACACTGTTATACAAGCTGTACGCTCACTACACTGTTATACAAGCTGAACGCTCACTACTTTACACTTCTTGCTCACTACTTTACACTGTTATACAAGCTGCACGCTCACCAGTTTAGACTGCACGCTCACTACTTTACACTGTTAACAAGCTGTACACTCACTACACTGTTCTACAAGCTGTACGCTCACTACTTTACACTGTTCTACAAGCTGTACGCTCACTACTTTACACTGTTCTACAAGCTGTACGCTCACTACTTTACACTGGAGCAAAGGGTCATTTCTTCAGTGTTGAAACATGAACAGATAGAATCAGATATTTACAGACATGTCAGGGGTGGACTCAATCTGTGAGATACTGTATGTGACAAAGATCAAAAGTTCAGCTCAGGCACCGACACAGGAAACAGAGGTTACGTACGGTAAGTGATATTTAAACACACGGTGGAACTTACTGTGAGAGGTGAAGTAGTATCAGGAATCTGGCATGAACCCAAAAGCAGACTTAACAAAGGTTCTGTGTCCTGGGGTGCAGCTGGCTGCTGGGTTTTACTGGTGTTTCCTGATCCGTGAACCACAAGGTGACTGAGAGGTCCAGTGTTTGTTTCTTGAAGCAGGGAGAATAACGAGGCTCAGAAAACAAGTAATCAAGAATCACATTTTTTTTAAAACAGGTTCAAAAGTAATTTGGCTGGTGCGTCATGAGACACACAGAAGATGACTCAACAGTAAACTGGTGTTTGGCACTTCCTCCATTAGGGCTTGTGCAGGACAGGCGTGTGACTGTAGAGGAGCAACAGGTGTGTCTGGGTGCCAAAACCCCGGGAGCAGCAGAGCGCTCATTAACTCCTCTGTGAGGGAGGGAGAAAACAAACCAGCATACCAAGCAGCAGCATTCATACTGAGGCAACACTAACATCTAAACCCTTCCTCATACCAGAGGGCTGGTTCACAAAAGCAGACTTTAGAAATCCAGGAGAAGAGAAAGAGCAGGGCTTGACCTGGTGTGATCAGAGCATCCTGGTTTCACGAAGGCCAAACCGGCTCAGAAGGAGCAGCTATGTCCAGCCAGGTGGAAGTAATTCAGATAAATGCACGTCAGCAGCTTTCTTCAAGAGACCACACGGTCGATCACAGATTTACTGATGCTGACATGGAAAAGACGTCTGCAGCTTACTTTACACACAGTGAGTAATAAGGTTTTTGATGGAAAAATGCATTTAATATAAAAGAAAGAAAGAAAGACGGCTGCAGATTTAAAACAGCGTGAAAAAGTGTGGCAGTAAATAGCAGGCCGACTGAACACGTAAGTAGCTATAAAATATCTCTGCTCTTCACTGAAACTGAAATTATAACGTTACAAATCGTGGTAACGTCATGTCCGACCTTAAAGGGTGCAGTGGACATTAATGTGACACTCAGGAAATGTATTAGTTACAACCACTAATCTCAACAATACTATTTATTCAATTTGATTTATATAGCGCCAATTCACAACAGAAGTGATCTCCTTGTATTGTCTCTCCATATCTATACATAAAAAGTGTTGGGGACATCAGGGCTCAGATTAGGGGTGTGACGATACACCTGTCTCACAAGATGTGATGATGCACAATTTTGTGTTGACAACCAGACAAGAACAATATTTTAACCCTATTTTGAAGTAATATTCAACTCTGAAATATCTGAGTGGGGAGTCTGGGGGCGTTTCTGAGCATTAAACACTTAATATCCTGACTTTTAGAGAAATAATCTGCACTAATATCAGAGTCACATGGAATAGGTGGAGAAACACTTTGGTTTCTGATCGGTATCTAGGTTTTGTGAAACAGCCCTCTGGTGTCACAGCAGGGGGGTCATAAGCCAAGTATTCCCATAGCTCTCAGTAGTTACGACTTCATGAGCTTCTTTAATGATAAAATTCTAACTATTAGAAACAAAATTCACCAAGACCTGCCCTCAACTGGCACCGACTTATCTCTTAACTCAGGAACCTTAGAAACAGCTGTAGAACCAGATACATGTTTAGACTGTTTTGCTTCCCTCAATCTTTACCAACTAACTTCAATAATTTCTTCATCTAAACCATCAACCTGCCTCTTAGACCCCATCCCGACTAGGCTGCTTAAAGATGTTTTACCCTTAGTCAGCACCTCTATACTAGATATGATCAATCTATCTTTATCAACAGGCTATGTACCACAGTACTTTAAAGTAGCTGTAATTAAACCTCTTCTGAAAAAGCCCAAACTTGATCTAGATGTTTTAGCCAACTATAGACCTATATCTAACCTTCCATTTCTCTCTAAGGTTCTGGAGAAAGCAGTTGCTAAACAGCTGTGTGACTTTCTACAGAGCAATAGTTTATTTGAGGATTTTCAGTCAGGATTTAGAGCTCATCATAGCACAGAGACAGCACTGGTGAAAATTATTGTCTCTCTACTGGTTTTATTAGATCTTAGTGCTGCATTTGATACCATTGACATTCAGATCCTATTGCAGAGACTGGAACATTTCATTGGCATTAAAGGAACCGCTCTAAGCTGGTTTAAGTCCTATTTATCAGATCGATTTCAGTTTGTACATCTTAACATTACATTACATTTTATTCATTTAGCTGACGCTTTTATCCAAAGCGACTTACAATTGCTATACATGTCAGAGGTTGCACTCCTCTGGAGCAACTAGGGCTTAAGTGTCTTGCTCAGGGACACATTGGTAGATGGGTCACAGTGGGGAATTGAACCCGGGTCTCTCACACCAAAGGCATGTGTCTTATCCATTGCACCATCACCACCCCACAATGAATTGTCCATGAGAAAAAGGAGCAACAGTTAGTCATGGAGTTCCACAAGGATCTGTCCTCGGACCAATCCTCTTCACTTTATATATGCTTCCTTTAGGCAATATTATCAGGAAACATTCCATAAGCTTTCATTGTTATGCAGATGATACTCAGTTATATCTATCGATCAAACCAGATGAAACTCATCAGTTAGCTAAACTTCAAATATGCCTTCAGGATGTTAAAACCTGGATGACCTGTAATTTTCTAATCAGATAAAACTGAAGTTATTGTTCTGGGGCCTAAGCACCTCCGTGACGCATTATCTAAAGATATAGTTTCCCTGGATGGCATCGCCCTGGCCTCCAGCACCACTGTGAGGAATCTTGGAGTTATCTTTGATCAGGACATGTCGTTTAAGTCTCACATTAAGCAAATTTCAAGGACCGCCTTTTTTCACTTAAGTAATATTGCGAAAATCAGGAACATCCTGTCTAAAAATGATGCAGAAAAACTAGTCCATGCATTTGTTACTTCTAGGCTGGATTACTGCAATTCCTTATTATCAGGCTGCTCGAAAAAGTCCATTAAGGCTCTTCAGCTGATCCAGAATGCTGCAGCACGTGTTCTGACAGGAACCAGGAAAAGAGATCACATTTCTCCTGTTTTAGCTTCTTTGCATTGGCTTCCAGTAAAATCCAGAATAGAATTTAAAATCATTCTTCTTACCTACAAAGCTCTTAATGGTCAGGCACCATCTTATCTTAAAGAGCTCATAGTACCTTACTACCCCACCAGAGCACTGCGCTCCCAGAATGCAGGGTTACTTGTGGTTCCTAGAGTCTCCAAAAGTAGACTAGGAGCCAGAGCGTTCAGCTATCAAGCTCCTCTCCTGTGGAACCAGGTTCCAGTTTGGGTTCAGGAGGCAGACACCATCTCCACATTTAAGAGTAGGCTTAAGACTTTCCTCTTTGATAAAGCTTATAGTTAGGGCTGGCTCAGGTGAGTCCTGAACCATCCCTTAGTTATGCTGCTATAGGCCTAGACTGCCGGGGGATTTCCCATGATGCACTGAGCTCCTCTCTCCTCTACTTTCTCTCCCTCTGTATGCAACCTCATCTCATTATTGCATGTTACTAACACAACTTCTCCCCTTTCTGGTAGTCTTGTGCTTTCTCGTCTCTCTCCTCTCTCCTCCTATCACTTCCTGCAGGTTTTCTGGCTCTGGAGCTGTGGAGTCTGGATCTGTGGTTGCGGGCCCCCGTGTTCCTGCTCGACCCCCCAGCCCCCCCCCCCTCTCTCTCTCTCTCTCTCTCTCTCTCTCTCCCTCCTTCACCCCAACCGGTGGAGGCAGATGGCCGCCCACCCTGAACCATGGTTCTGCTCGAGGTTTCTGCCTCTTAAAGGAAGTTTTTCCTTGCCTCTGTCGCCTAGTGCTGCTCTTGGTGGGAATTGTTGGGCTTCTGTAAATAACAGAGTACGGTCTAGAAATACACACACATATATGTATATATATGTATTGGGTTTGCAGCTGTGCCTGGATTTATGTTGCTGTAGCTTAGACCGCCTATTTGTCATGACTCCCCTGCTGTGACACCAGAGGGCTGTAAAACCTACAGTGAGGAAAATAAGTATTTGAACACGCTGCTATTTTTCAAGTTCTCCCACTTAGAAATCATGGAGGGGTCTGAAATTGTCATCCTAGGTGCATGTCCACTGTGAGAGACATAATCTAAAAAAAAAAATCCAGAAATCACAATGTATGATTTTTTAACTAGTTATTTGTATGATACAGCTGCAAATAAGTATTTCAACACATGAGAAAATCAATGTTAATATTTGGTACAGTAGCCTTTGTTTCCAATTACAGAGGTCAAACGTTTCCTGTAGTTTTTCACCAGGTTTGCACACACTGCAGGAGGGATTTTGGCCCACTCCTCCACACAGATCTTCTCTAAATCAGTCAGGTTTGTGGGCTGTCGCTGAGAAACACGGAGTTTGAGCTCCCTCCAAAGATTCTCTATTGGGTTTAGGTCTGGAGACTGGCTAGGCCACGCCAGAACCTTGATATGCTTCTTACAGAGCCACTCCTTGGTTATCCTGGCTGTGTGCTTCGGGTCATTGTCATGTTGGAAGACCCGGCCTCGACCCATCTTCAATGCTCTAACTGAGGGAAGGAGGTTGTTCCCCAAAATCTGGCAATACATGGCCCCGGTCATCCTCTCCTTAATACAGTGCAGTCGCCCTGTCCCATGTGCAGAAAAACACCCCCAAAGCATGATGCTACCCCCCCCATGCTTCACAGTAGGGATGCTGTTCTTGGGATGGTACTCATCATTCTTCTTCCTCCAAACACAGTTAGTGGAATTATGACCAAAAAGTTCTATTTTGGTCTCATCTGACCACATGACTTTCTCCCATGACTCCTCTGGATCATCCAAATGGTCATTGGCAAACTGAAGACGGGCCTTGACATGTGCTGGTTTAAGCAGGGGAACCTTCCGTGCCATGCGTAATTTCAAACCATGACGTCTTAGTGTATTACCAACAGTAACCTTGGAAACGGTGGTCCCAGCTCTTTTCAGGTCATTGACCAGCTCCTCCCGTGTAGTTCTGGGCTGATTTCTCACCTTTCTTAGGATCATTGAGACCCCACGAGGTGAGATCTTGCATGGAGCCCCAGTCCGAGGGAGATTGACAGTCATGTTTAGCTTCTTCCATTTTCTAATGATTGCTCCAACAGTGGACCTTTTTTCACCAAGCTGCTTGGCAATTTCCCCGTAGCCCTTTCCAGCCTTGTGGAGGTATACAATTTTGTCTCTAGTGTCTTTGGACAGCTCTTAGGTCTTGGCCATGTTAGTAGTTGGATTCTTACTGATTGTATGGGGTGGACAGGTGTCTTTATGCAGCTAACGACCTCAAACAGGTGCATCTAATTTAGGATAATAAACGGAGTGGAGGTGGACATTTTGAAGGCAGACTAACAGGTCTTTGAGAGTCAGAATTCTAGCTGATAGACAGGTGTTCAAATACTTATTTGCAGCTGTATCATACAAATAAATAGTTAAAAAATCATACATTGTGATTTCTGTTTTATTATTATTATTGTCTCTCACAGTGGACATGCACCTAGGATGACAATTTCAGACCCCTCCATGATTTCTAAGTGGGATAACTTGCAAAATAGCAGGGTGTTCAAATACTTATTTTCCTCATTGTAGATACCGATCAGAAACCAAAGTGTTTCTCCACCTATTCCATGTTCTCATCTATGTGTTTTGCATTTTTTCATTAGCCTGCATTAAAATACCACAGGCAGCTACATTTTGGCCACATGGTAGCACGTCGTTTGTGGTTATTAGGTTTCATGCTTGGAGAAGACGACGCGTGCACCAAACTGTACACAGAGTGAGCAACAGAGAGGAGGTTTACGTGGAATAAAAGATCATATGTAGCCTGTAAAAAGTCACATGGGCACATGCAGTAATAAAAGTGAGAGAAAAAGGTGTGGCAGCCAACAGAGGACCGACTGAATGTGTGAGATGTTAAACATGCCTTAAAAGTGAGCAGTGGACGTTAACATGTCACTCAAGAAAAGTACTGCACACACACGCTATAGGATATATAGGCCTATATAAAAATAATCATTAGGTTGTATAAAACTCCCACTTCACTGGACCAGTAAGTAGGCCTGTTTATTCATGAAACAACAGGGAGAGGCTCGCTCATCTGCTGCAGCTCGGGAGAGAAACCAATCATTAATACATCGTGCTACAGTCGTGCTCACAGTGTGCATCGCAGTGATCACTTCTGACAGTTTGTAAAACACTTATCAGTTAGCGCAGCAGGACGTGTCCTTCTGTGGACGTCCTTCAGGTTTTACTTGCCAGACTGGCTGTCAGACTGCAGGACTCCAGTTACAGAGATGATCCAGTATTTTCTTTGAGCACCACATCACTGACTTCAGGAGGAGGTGGTGAAAGGCTGAACGATCTAAATGAGAACATGAAGTTATGACTTCCCCGTATTTTCAACCTTTCTAAAATATAAATAAAAATGCTGTTCATATTTGAAATACGTTCCCCTCCGCTACAGTAGGGGGCAGTGTGTGGAACATCAGCTGTAGCAGTGACAGGAAGTCAACGACACCTGCCAATAAAACAAGAGAAGAAGAAGAGCAGCAGCAGCTGCACAAGGACTGAATGAATAAAAACACCCACAAACATGAAACAGCTGTAACTGGAATTACTATTAGGCCCAGTGTTAAACTACACATGAAACGACTATAGTACTAATATATTATCAGTAGCCTATTCTATATAATTAACATGATATTTTCTAATGTTATCTAATATCGAATATTTTAGAGAACATATCAGAACATTTTCAGTATCACAGCTGACAGGTTTGGTGAATGGGGGGGACAATAAAACTGCTGCAAAAGTACAGACGAGATAAAAAAGACAAAAAAGTAAATAAAAAGTACATTAAAACGTGTTTTACATAAAAACAACACATGAGTGGATAATATTCCAGCAGCGGTGAGTGCAGCCCTGCAACAGAACCCTTTAAGCCGGAGACGGATTACTCCAGACTTCTTCTCTTTGTTCTGACCCTGGAAACAATTAGCAGACCAGCACCTGAAGACCTGAGCAGCCCTAACCCCTAAAGATGATCATGGTTTGGTCCTAAGCAGGATTTCATCTCAGCACAGGTGGGATCTGGTCCATTTTCTCAGTCCTGGTTCGAACCCTGACAGCAGCCTCCTGGAATAGCGAGTCTGGTGTCTGCCTCCTGAACCCAGACTGGAACCTGGTTCCACAGGAGAGGAGCTTGATAGCTGAACGCTCTGGCTCCTAGTCTACTGTTGGAGACAGATGCTGGTCCACCCCAAAGACCGCACCCCAAAACAGAAGAAAAGCAATCTAGTGTATGTGGTCCAATGCAGTGAGGAATGCACAGACCTGTATATTGGGGAGACTAAACAACCACTACACAAACGCATGGCTCAACACAGAAGGGCCAACTCCTCAGGTCAAGACTCTGCAGTCTACTTACATCTGAAGGACAGAGGACACTCGTTTGAGGACCACCAGGTGCACATTTTAGACAGAGAAGATGGATGGTTTGAAAGAGGTGTCAAGGAAGCATCTACACCAGGGTTGAGAAGCCGTCATTGAACAGGGGAGGGGGTCTACGCCACCACTTATCCCCCACTTACAATGCAGTCCTTTCATCACTTCTCAGGAAACTCAACAATCGTAACATATTGGCCCCCGATGAAGATGCCGATGGTCGTTCAGTCTTGGCCACCGGTAGTCCTAACGACTGTAACGACTGTCGTCACAGCAACAAGGAACACTAACGAACCAGCGGTATCGATGACCCGGGCCAACGACCCCACTGAGGTTAAATAGCTGAGTTTCCCTGCCAGTCAGTCAGAACTGAAGAAGTCCTTTGGATGAGGGACGAAACGTCTTCCAGTATCTTCAACCAAGTCCAGTTGCCCTTGACTTTAACCTTCGTTGGATTCAAGGACCCTTGTTTACTTTAATACTGCCAGCTAGCTAGCTAGCTATGTTACTCTTGACAGCCCCCCCGAAGCCCATTACCCTCACCACAACCATCACCAAGCGTGTGCCTAAAACTGGAACTGCGGCCCCAGGATTGTGGCGGTCCTGAAACTGCAGCTAGATAATATTACTCTGCCGTGGGTCGGTCTCAAACAATGATGAAACATTTGACTTCCACTGGAACTGGTGTGACCAAATTCAGTTCCCGCTGAGAAGTGAGACTCGGAGCGAGACCAGAACAGGAACGACCCGGGGCTGTTGCAGTACTCCTGTACATAGGTTACACTGCAGTACTGTCACCAACACTAGCATTGAAGTAACAGTGAATCAAAATAGTTGTATTATTCTCGGTTTGACTTCAAACACACTGCCCAGCGAGTCACTACAGCTTTCAGGTTTGAGCAAGTCAGCGGCGTGGTGCTGATCAAAGTTACACGTTGCCAAGCTAGTGAACGTTTTTTACATGTACCACAGGTGTATGAGGTACCACAGGTACAGACACAAACCGGCTCTCCTGTATGCTAACCACAAAGCCAGCTGGGATAACATTGTCCCTGAGCGGGCTAACTCCATGTTCAACAGGCTAACATGCTACATAAACAATAGCAACAAAAAAAGCCAAACTTACAGGTCCTAGGTTTGAGGTTGGTCTCGCCTTGGAGCAAAATTCTTCGGTCCTCTTTGATAAAGGAGAAAGAAAATTAAAAACAAAAGGTTCTGATTGGCCGAACAAGAGTTCTGTGAATCTGCTCAGTGTGGATGAAAAACAGCTGCATCAAACGCAGCTCTACGGTTCAACAAAACCAGAACTGCCATCACGAACAAGCTTCAGTGGAGCACTCTCTCGATTAGTTCAAACTTCTGAAACATTATTCAGAACAATTTGTTGTAAGAGCAGCTGAGTCTCACTCAGTTGTCCCTCCAGGCTCCCTTACAGGCCAGATGGCAGCGAAGAGAACACAACAGGGACTAACTGATCTCCTGTCCCGCTTCAGTGGATCGTAACATATCTGACATTAATGTCTCTGGACTTTAAACCCATTGTCAACAACGTGGAAATGAAAGCAGTTATTTTTCAGTGCATAAAACATGTTTTGTTTCCGAAACAAAATAAGGACGACATCAAAGTGACTGAAACTAAATGTTTCTATTGTTTTTTACTGATTTATAAATTATATTCATCAGTTCCACTCCACTCTGATCACTAATAATCACAGCAACCTGTTTTCACACATGCAACCTTTTATTGTATTTATCACCTGCGGTTTATACACAATATTACAATAATAATCATTTTTATACATTTATCATTACGTTTGCATCAAAGCCAACAGTAACCAGTTTATTCACACCAGTTTGAAACGGTTTCAAACCAGTACACACCAGTTTAAACTGGTTTAAAACCAGACCAGTTTAAATTGGTTTAAAATGAGTTCACCAGTTTAAATCAATTTAAAACCAAACCAGTTCAAACCAGTTGAAAACAGTTTAAACTGGTTTAAAACCAGATGAGTTTAAATCAGTTTAAAATGAGTTCACATCAGTTTAAATCAATTTAAAAACAGACCAGTTTAAACCGGTTTCAAACCAGTTCACACCAATTTAAAACCAGTTCACATCAGTTTAGACCAGTTTAAATCAGTTAAAACCATTTCAGACCAATTTAAACTGGTTTAAAACCAGACCAGTTTAAATCGGTTTAAAACCAGTTCACACCAGTTTAAAACCATTTCAGACCAGTTTAAATCAGTTAAAACCAGTTTACACCAGTTTAAGCTAGTTCTGCTTCTGGTTCTCAGTAACTAAACTGCACCTGATTTCAGTCATGTTTAAATCTGTTGTAAGGAAACATCTGTAGCTGTCCAATCAAGAGCAATCAGCGATGTAAACAGGGAGTCACTGTAGCATCACAAGCTAGCTTAGCATAAGATCTTTAGTAAACGTCTGTCTTTATTTTATTTCTGTTGGCAGTTTTCAGTTAATAATAATTTACTGGTTCCATCAAATGACTTCAGCATAAAGTTTAATTTATTATTAAACAGCACTAATAAAGTTTCACTGTGATGGTCAGATGTTAGCACGCTAACGATAGCGTGTTTAGCTCATTTGGTTCAGTTAGCGAACAACAGTTCCACCTGGCAGCTGTAAAGATTTAGCAACTCATCTCTACATCAAAACCAGTTTGAGAACCCGTTTAAAATCAGTGACGATCAAACTCTGACATGAGCGTGAAGCTCAGTTTAACCAGCACCTGCTCACAACGACTCCCCAGGTATAAACCTCTGAACCTGTTCAGGTCCTGGACTCTGCAGGACCTGGACTCATTTAATTATTTGTATTTTTCATATCTGACATTCTTTATATTGTCTGCAGGTTTTTATTTAAATTGAGTTTTTATTTAAATTGAGTTTTTCAGTCAAGTCTGGTGACGGTGATCTGCTGAAAAACTAAACTTTCTCTGGAGTAACAACAGGCCACCACCGCAGGGGGCGGGGCCAGAACATACCTGGACAGGTATGAAAGGTCAACACATGAAGCTGAAGAACGTTTCTGTCTCTACACCTGATCAATAATCAACAAACCACCTGTCAGTCACACTGACTGGAGCTGCTATCAGTTTGCCCCTGCCGCCAGTCTTTGTGCTAAGCTAGGCTAACATGTCCTTACCGCTCCCTGCTCTCAGGTGGCGCGCACCTGACACGTGTGCCGAGGGGGGCGGAGCCACCTGACAGGTGAGTGACATCGTCATCCATGGAGACCAGAAATCATCTGTCGGCTCAGTGCAAGATAAAAACTCAAACGTTTAACTGTTTGATTAGTGATTGATTGATTAATGATGTGATTGCTGATTGGAGGACGCAAAATAAAACGTGTGATGTCATTTATTGGAACCTTGTATCCATGGAAACACCATGTGATCAGATCAAACTGATCAATACCTTTCCTTCTCTTTATAAATATAAACTCTTACAAATTAAATTAATTATTGATTATTTTTGTCCATGTGATCAGTCGCTGTCGCCCACAGCCTCCCAGCCAATCACAGCGCAGGATTCTCAGCGTCAGCAGCTCTTCAGAGTCGTGCTGCAGAGAGAGAGAGACAGGTGTCACTGATGATGTCATCACAGAGAGAGACAGGTGACATCACTTCCTGTTTACTGCCTGTGCGTTTATCTGTAAGTTCCTCCAACAATCCCACAATGCACTGCTCTGCGTGTTACAGACTCTACAGCTGTCAGTGATGTCACAACATGATGACTGATCTGAGGGTCTGAATGTGTCACTGATGATGTCATCAGACCAGCTCCTCCCCCTCAGAGCCGACGCTTCGTCAGGTATTGATCCGTTTATAATATCAGAGCTGATTATTAGACGCCGACTGGTGACGAACGTTTAATTAGTGTTTGTGACTTTACGATCGTGTTGACTGATTGATGTGAAGAATATTTAACTTCGACATAAATAACATCGTATTTCACACGTTCTCATATCGGCTTTTTCAGGGGAACTGGTTAGCAAACAGCATTTAGTTCTGCCGATACTGAACAGTACCGATCCGGTTCTCAGCGTCTAGTTCTGCCGATACTGAACAGTACCGATCCGGTTCTCAGCGTCTAGTTCTGCCGGTACTGAACAGTACCGATCCAGCCGGTTCTGAACAGTACCGATCCGGTTCTCAGCGTCTAGTTCTGCCGGTACTGAACAGTACCGATCCAGCCGGTTCTGAACAGTACCGATCCGGTTCTCAGCGTCTAGTTCTGCCGGTACTGAACAGTACCGATCCAGTACCAGTGATGGGTTCCAGCATGCAGTCAGTACCTGCAGGTATTTTCCCACTCTGACTATCAGAGCTGTTTTTACCCAGCATCAGCAGCACGCTGTGGAAATGTTGTCGGGTTTAATTCGCCAGATTATTTTTACTGTTTACAGGTTTCAGATTAAATGTTCTATCGTTACTTGTTCTGAGTGGACTTCTAAACAGGCTATTTAACTTTTGCTGATCGTGGTGGTAAAAGCAGCTCTGAGACCCGTTTACCAAACATCTGTTTGCAGGTGAGAAAATCTGACCGAGGTGTGCAGCCCAGCGACTCCAACAGTAAAGCACCACAGAAGAAGAAAGTTTAAATGACGACGATTCAAAGAGAAGTTTGACAGTTTTTTAATAGATTTAAAACATCAGAAAAAAGAACATGTACACAGGTCGACTCAGACGGATCAACAGTTTTAGTTCAGGATCTCTGATCTGCAAACAGACGGTAAAAAGAGTCTGACAGCTGAAACTAGACAGCAGAGAGGGAAAATCCACCTTCATCATCATCGTCTTCGTCATGAGAGCAGAGCAGCTGTCCTGTCTAACAGTCAGTGTGTCCTACCTGTCCTACCTGTCCGTCTAGTGTTGACAAAATGAGGCTTGAGGGTCTCAAACGCAGTACGAGCAAGACGTCAGCGACATCGTCTGCATAAAACATCCGAGCTTCAAACTAAGTCTTTTTAAACAGCAGCAGAATTTTCTCTAATCAATGACACTGATCAGAAAGTTCGATTACTGATCACACATCAGGATCCTGTGGACTGTGGTGGATCCCTGACTTTAGGAACCAATCAGGACAGACAGACACAATCACATGATAAAACTAAACCCTCAGGCGGTCTGGACCCTGTTTGGGAACCCCGGCCTCAGTTTGGACAACACTTTGTGTTTCACAGTTTTAATCTTTTTGTAAACGGAAACAAAGCGTCTGTGAAAATAAAATAAATGTATCCTGTGGGCGTTCCTCAGCAGAACCCAAAGGAACCAGGAGAACCAACACAACAGGAAGTGACACGTCAGCGTGTCACAGCGTTTCACTCCGCCGCCGCCAGAGAGACAAACGTGTCGGACTGACAGCATCAAATCCGAACCTACACGATTACAGTCTGATTCAGGAGCTAGAACAGCTAGCTTAGCAAATGTTAGCTTAGTGTTTATCTTTACGTCACCTATTCTTATTGGTTGATTCATTATTACTGATGTAAACCTGTGACATCATCATGATGTAGCATTCTGTATGACACAGATGACATAACTGTGACATCATAGTGGGATGGCGTCGCTGTGACGGCGAGGCGATGGAAACGCAGTCGCTGACGGTCACCTGCCTGAAACTGAGGACCTCTGTGAGGACAGGGGAGGTGACTGCAGAGATAAGCCCCGCCCAGTGCTCCCCTGAACACTGACAGGTAACTCAGAAGCTCCGCCCCCTCCTCCAAACAGGAAGAACAGAACAGGAAACAGAAACATGAACATCGTCTGTCTGTCTGCGTCAGTCTCTGACAGACAGACAGGTATCAGTCTATGGGGAGCAAGCTCCTGCCACTTCCTGTTGTGGGCAGGGCATAGTTGAAAGGGGCGTGGCATGTGGGGAGGGGACGGGGAGGTGTTTGTGGCTGCTGTTGATGCTACGTCTCGAACTGAGTGAGCAGCGCCCGGACTTCAGGCGTCAGCTGTTTGGCAGCGCTGGCGGCCTCGGCGATGGCGCGGCGGTACGGGCCCTTCCTCTTCCTGTCGAAGCGGGACTGGAAGCTCTCCAGGAAGGGCGAGAGTTGGGTGAGCGGCAGGAAGGAAGTGGTAGGGGAGCCGAACCAGGAGACGCGCGCCTCCTGCCGCACCGCCAGCCCCGTGTCGCCGCGCCTCGCCACCGTGATACCGAGCACGCGGGCCGGCCACCAGGGGAATCCGTAGATCTTCGCCCAGACGATGTCACCGACGCAAACTGTCCTGCCGTCAGGGAGCGAACACTTGGACACCAACTTGGAGAAGACGGAGGAGGACGAGGAGGACGAGGAGGAGCAGGAGGATGTGGAAGACTTACGACGCCTCTTCAATTCACCTCCCTCCTCCTCCTCCTCCTGCTCGCCAGCAGCCTGCGTCTCCTCACCATCTGCCCTGGGGGGGGGGTGACGGCGGGGGAGGGACAATGAGGCCCTAACGAGGAGGAGGGAGGGGGAGCAGGAGCAGAGGAGGAGGGCGGGTCTCCAGGAGGGGGAAGGTCAAAGGTCTCTGAGGAGCTGCACTCTGAGTGGGAGGAGTCCAAGGAGGAGGAAGAGGAGGGAGGAGGCTCTACCACCTGCCCATCATCTCTTCCCTCCTCCTGCTCCTGCTCCTGCTCCTCCTCAGGAGGGCGGACCTCCTCTACGGCTACACTGGCTGCACAGGAGGAGGTTGTTGGGGGAGGAGCTGAGCTGGTTGAGGGAGAGGGTGGGTCTGGGCTCGATGTGGGGGCGGGGCTTAAAACAAGTTTGGGAGGAGACAAGCGAGAGCTCTGTTTTGGTGGGGAGGAGGACGAGGAGGAGCAGGGCGCCTGGCTGTCATCGGTACGATACCTTTGAGGTTTGAGGCGCATTCTGGGCGGAAGCGGCGAGCTGACGGTGGCGCCACTGAGATGCTGCAAGCGGCGAGTGAAGTGGACCTTCTGGTTGTGGTTCTGCAGGGCAGCAGCACGGGTCACAGCCTTGGTGCGGTCCTGGTTCTGGTTCTGGCTCTGGCCTTGGTTCTGATTCTGGTTGTGGTCTTTGGGCCGACGATGAGGCTGCGGTGGCGGCTGAGAACTCCTCGCTAGCTTCTTGAGAACCTGCCGCGCTTTGGAGCGATCGACAGCAGAACCTTTGGCCAGAACCTTCTTAGAGTTCAGCTTCAGACACATGCGGCTGGATGAGGACTGCGACGAGGATGAAGATGAAGCCACGCCCCTCAGGACACGCCGAGAGGCAGATGATGATGAAGATGACACACGTATCCCTGATGATGAGCGTCTCTCGGTGGAGGTACGTCCTTTGTCATCGCTCCTCAGACGTTTGACCTCAAGGGAGATTGGTCCTTCAGCTTGTCGCCGCCGCCGTGACGCCTCCTCACCTCTCAGGTCCACCGTGCCCCGCCGTGCCTCCCTGTGCCCGCCTGACGGTACCACACCTTTGCACTTGTCGCAGAGCACCTGGCGGGGGCGGAGCTTAATTGCGTTCATGATGGAGGTTGGCTCCTCACAGCGGTAGCGCCGCTTTGGCCGTTTGATCTTGCGTGGCAGCGGCTGAGGTAAGGCCTGGTTGTAGGTGTCCCTGATGAACAGAGGAGGGGGGTATGGCGCTCCCTCCTGGAACAGCGGTGGCGGTTTGCAGGTCCAGGGGTGAGGCGGGGCAGGGCTGCCGATGACCTCTTCCTGTTTGGTGGACGGGTCGTCACTGGCGACCGGCTGTGACTGCACAGACACCTGAGGTCGAGTCCGGTCATCCCGTCTGGGGAACGTTGTGATGGGAATCCCGTACGGTCCGAACCTGAAACACACAACGCAACCGGTGAGAACCAGTGAAACATCAAGAACAGTGAGGTCATCATCACGCAAATCATCAATTCAATTCCTCCCGACCGCTGCCTGCCTGCGGTTTCTAAGGACGAATCGCTTCCTCCCGACCGCTGCCTGCCTGCGGTTTCTAAGGACGAATCGCTTCCTCCCGACCGCTGCCTGCCTGCGGTTTCTAAGGACGAATCGCTTCCTCCCGACCGCTGCCTGCCTGCGGTTTCTAAGGACGAATCGCTTCCTCCCGACCGCTGCCTGCCTGCGGTTTCTAAGGACGAATCGCTTCCTCCCGACCGCTGCCTGCCTGCGGTTTCTAAGGACGAATCGCGCTTCCTCCCGACCGCTGCCTGCCTGCGGTTTCTAAGGACGAATCGCTTCCTCCCGACCGCTGCCTGCCTGCGGTTTCTAAGGACGAATCGCTTCCTCCCGACCGCTGCCTGCCTGCGGTTTCTAAGGACGAATCGCTTCCTCCCGACCGCTGCCTGCCTGCGGTTTCTAAGGACGAATCGCTTCCTCCCGACCGCTGCCTGCCTGCGGTTTCTAAGGACGAATCGCGCTTCCTCCCGACCGCTGCCTGCCTGCGGTTTCTAAGGACGAATCGCGCTTCCTCCCGACCGCTGCCTGCCTGCGGTTTCTAAGGACGAATCGCGCTTCCTCCCGACCGCTGCCTGCCTGCGGTTTCTAAGGACGAATCGCTTCCTCCCGACTAGGAATCGCAAAATTGCACACTGCCTCTCATTTAATTATCAGCTTTTGAATTAAACTTGAGGTGGTTTTAGGCATGTGCCAATTGACAGTCACGACAATAAAATAAATACTGCTTTCAAAAATACATCTTTTAATGTAGTAACAGAAAGTTCCACTGAAATCACGTCCTGATCTCAGCAGCTGATCTGCTGTTTAGTGACGGAGCAGTACTGCAACTGACACTGTAAACAAAGACAGGAACAACGTCATGCATTATGTTTGCTGAATTTACAGGGGGGTCAATAATAACGATGTACTGTAGCAGACAGCGTTTCACAAGGTTTGTATAGTTTCCCGAACTCTCTTCTTTAGAAAGTATGAAACTGTCCCGTGTTGTCTAATCTTGCGCACTCGGCAGCAACACATTCTCCAGCTGCATCGTTTTTGATTGTAAACTCAGGACACATCTGGAAGGTGAACGCGGTCGTTATTTATCATAATTATCTGCTACTCTCAGCGCCATTATCAATTAGGGCTGTCAAAAATAGCGCGTTAATGACGTTAATTCCGTCAATTTTTTTAACGCATTTCACACATGCGCAGTGTGACAAATTATTCAGGTCAGGACAGTGGTTGGGACGGGAGCTAGAGGCGAGATGGAGCAAGGTGAGCAAAGTGGGCCTATTGACGGATTCAAATATAAAAAGAATGGTGATGGTACAGTTAACAAGTACAAGGTTATTAGCAAGATTTGTAACAAGGAGTTTCAATTTCACCGGAGCTGTTCAAGCTTGAGGTACCATGTCAACGCCAAACATGCGTTTGCTGGGTCGTCAGGTTCAGCAAGTGGTTCGCGCCAGACCACGCTGAATTTTCACGGGCCATTAACAAAATCAACCTCAGATAATTTGACCAACAAAATAGCAAAATGAATTGCAAAGGATTGTAGACCCGTTAGTATTGTAGAAGACTCAGGTTTCATTGATGTTTTGCAAGTGGCGTCTCAAGACTCATCCTATAGGCCACAGTTATGACGAAAATCCACGAGCTCTATCAAAACGAAAAAGAAAAAAGGAAAGAGGTCTTGGCTCAAGTAAATCATATCGCCCTGACAGGAGACCATTGGACATCAGTGAATAACAACAATTACCTAGGAGTAACTGCACATTTCATCAGTGACACGAGGGAACTGAAGTCTTTTGCGCTGACTATATTAAAAACTGAGGAGCGTCATTTTGCGGAGGCTTGTAAAGAACAGTTCCTGTCTGTTGCACGTAAGTGGGACATCGAGGGCAAGACGACAACAATTGGGACTGACAGTGCACGCAACATGGTTGCCGCAATTCGACTAACACGCTATGAACACAGCCAGCCATTGATCCAGGATGTTCCAACACGTTGGAATTCGACACTGGAAATGGTCAAGCGCGTGAGCAGAAATAAAGAGGCCGTCATCGCAGCCCTGGACAATCAGGATCACAAACTCGTTTTGCCGAGCAGAGTGGGATAAACTGCAGAGGCTGGAGACACTTCTAGAGCCATGCAGGTAAATCAGTCTGTAACTTATCAAATAACATTGCTTTGATTATTTTCTGGAATGAATTAAACCAAGTCAAATATCAATAACTTGTATGTAAATAATAATAATGATAATAATAATAATAATATGTTGATAACCACTGTTCTAATAATAGACTGTCTCTGTGTGCATGTGTGTGTTTGTGTGCGTAGGTATGTAACTGAGCTCCTGGGTGGAGAGGCCTGTCTCCTGTTCTGTGGTCCCACCTTCTCTCTGCCACTTGCGTCTCAAGATGGAAGCCTGTGATGAGGACCCTGCATATGTGGTGAGATTCAAGACCAAGTTCAAGGAGGACCTAGCATCCCGTCAAGAACAGCTCAACAATGCATGGCTCCAGATTGCTACAGTTTTGGATCCTCGTTTCAAAGACAGACAGGGAAGCGGTGTGGACCACACTTGAACGGATGCTGCAACAAGAATCACCCAGAAAGTCTTCAAAGACACATGATGATGGGCCACCCAGGAAGAAAATCAGCCTTCTGCAAATGGGCTCAGATTCAGAATCAGAAGATGAAGAGGTCCAACCTGCCATACAGAGGTACAGAGCAGAGCCCACCATTAAATTGGAGGACTGCGCCTTGAGGTGGTGGGCATCTCATTCAGGAGCCCATGAGAAGCTGGCCTCACTAGCTCACAAATATCTAGCCACTCCTGCAACCACTGGTCCCTGTGAACGACTTTTCTCAGTTGCAGGTCACATTGTGAACAAGAAAAGATCAGCTTTACTTTCAGGAAATGTGAACAAAGTTTGCCTCAGCAACTGGTTGAAAGATGATGAAGCTCAGTAGATTTGAAAGGTGATGTTCAAACAAAAAGACCAGTTTCAGTGCAACATGTTATAGTAGTTAGAAACCGGATTTTTGAGCAACTGGATTAAAGAATGGACGAAAAGGTAAAAGATTGTTCTTTGGTTTGATTTAAAAGTTTTATTGAAAATGTTTTTGTTCCACATAAAAACGCAACGGATGACTCAAATTGTGCAAAAATATGGTAGGTCACTGTTATGATTTGACTACATTTATTGCTTTATGTTCAATTGAATGCTGTAAATTGTACATCCTGGTTAAGAGGAATGCCAAAGAAGAAGCGATGGGACATTACAAAAACAAATATTATGGTGTGTAGTATGTTTCAGCTTGATTTAAACCACCATTATTTGGCTGTGTTAATAAACAGACATAATATGAAAAATACTTTTGGTATGCATTTCAGAAAAACAATGGTTAGGATTCAGGTGTAATTGCAAATAGTGATTAATCCACTGAAAATTCTGATTTGATTAAAAATTTTTAATCATTTTAATCATTTAATCATTTGACAGCCCTATTATCAATCAATCAGTCGAAACTGTATAGAAAATGTTTCAGCTCATTACGTGAAGTAACACGGCTGTAACGTGAAGCGAGCTCGCCAACTAGCTTAACGTTACCGAGACGAGTCTTGATCGTCCACAGAGACTCAGCGTTAGGCGCCTCCTCTCCAGACGCTCAGGTGTTTCCAGGAGAGCTCAGCTCACGACCTTTTTGTCTGAGTGAAGAGTGGAGTGCTGCCACACGCTGGAGGTTTTAGGTAGTGAAGGTGTTACTGCAGCGCTGACGTTGTTCTAACTCTGCTGTTCACATCACTTCACTCCGTTAAGCTGACGGTGTCGTTACGGCCCGATGACGTCATGAACGAAACGATGATTAAAGTCATTGGCGACAAATTTAATAATCGATTTTTTCGCCAACTGCGTCGATTAGCTGTTGCAGCCCTAGCGTCAGGTGGCAGAAAGCGACCGTGAAAGCAAGCGGAGAGAGGATGTCACAGTAATTAATGTATTGTTTTCCGACTGCTGGAAAAGTGAAGGCGGTTAGCGCTCGCTAACGTCTCTTCAGACTGCAGGGAGTTTTTTGGCGGCTAGTTCACCTTCCTTCAGCCACATGTTCAGTAACGTTACACGAATGAACGAAATGCTGTTTCTCACGGTCCTCGGTGTTCGAAACAAGATCACAACTTATAGTTCATTCACTATTCTAAAGATACTTTTGCTATTATTCGATTAATTAAACAATTTATCCAAACTAAATCTCAGATGTGCCTAACTAACAATATTTTATTCAGTCCTGAAGACAAACAGCTCATTAGAACAGTAACGCCAGCGTCTTAACTTCCACATCACTGCTGCGTTTGACGATAACAACATCAATAACAACAACAATAGTGGCGTGGCCATGGAGTGTCCTGCTACTCCAGCTCTGAGGGAGATAAAGTACATTTTACTTTCCAAAGTATTTCGTTTTTACACATGTTGAGTTATAAATGAAAGTGCAGCTGACGAGATCGTTACTGAAATTAACTACTGACGGTTTAAAAGATTTCACAAATTATTAATAACAGTGATTAATGAATTAATTTGAGATTCATTCTGTTGGTCAGACAGGAGAAGCTTTATGAATGAGTCACTGCTTTTCTCACTATTTTCACAATCGATTAATGGAGAATCAGCTGATCTGATACTACACAGTTACACAGAACTATACTATTAGTACTTTTCACTAAGTAATTATTTTAAATATCTGTAATAAACAGAAACATCCAGCAAGAAGTCGTAATTAAAACAGATCAAAATGATCAAAGTAAGAAAATAAAAAATGAATAATTTGAATCATATTTTACCCAAATCAAACGCTTATAAATTAATATCTTCTACTTCGTCACACTCTACTCAGACTGTAGGACCATTTACAAAAGAGGAACATTTATGAAGAAAGAATAAATCTGAGCAAAGAAATGAAACAACCGTGAAAAGGAAACTGAAAATAAATCCCAGAAACACTCATTGATGGTTCACCTTCCTGCGACGCCAGCAGCTGAGGCCTCATTTACACTGCTTTACTGTCAGAGGACAAATATGGGAAACACTACTGCACTTTACTACAGTAACTGCAGTAACTGCTGTATTTACTAAAGTAACTGCAGTACGTACTACACTAACTGCAGTAACTGCTGTATTTACTAAAGTAACTGCAGTACGTACTACAGTAGGTGCAGTATTTACTACGCTAACTGCAGTAACTGCAGTATTTACTAAAGTAACTGCAGTACGTACTATAGTAACTGAAGTATTTAATACAGTAACTGAAGTTTTTACTATAGTAACTGCAGTAATCTACAGTAACTGCAGTATTTACTAAAGTAACTGCAGTAACTGCAGTAACTGCAGTACGTACTATAGTAACTGAAGTATTTAATACAGTAACTGAAGTTTTTACTATAGTAACTGCAGTATGTACTATAGTAACTGCAGTACGTACTATAGTAACTGAAGTATTTAATACAGTAACTGAAGTTTTTACTATAGTAACTGCAGCATGTACTACAGCAACTGCAGTATGTACTATAGTAACTGCAGTAACTGCAGTAACTGCAGTACGTACTACAGTAACTGCAGTAACTGCAGTAACTGCTGTATTTACTAAAGTAACTGCAGTATTTAATACAGTAACTGAAGTTTTTACTATAGTAACTGCAGTAATCTACAGTAACTGCAGTTTTTACTATAGTAACTGCAGTAATCTACAGTAACTGCAGTACGTACTATAGTAACTGAAGTATTTAATACAGTAACTGAAGTTTTTACTATAGTAACTGCAGTATGTACTATAGTAACTGCAGTACGTACTATAGTAACTGAAGTATTTAATACAGTAACTGAAGTTTTACTATAGTAACTGCAGCATGTACTACAGCAACTGCAGTATGTACTATAGTAACTGCAGTAATCTACAGTAACTGCAGTTTTTACTATAGTAACTGCAGTAATCTACAGTAACTGCAGTACGTACTATAGTAACTGAAGTATTTAATACAGTAACTGAAGTTTTTACTATAGTAACTGCAGCATGTACTACAGCAACTGCAGTATGTACTATAGTAACTGCAGTAATCTACAGTAACTGCAGTTTTTACTATAGTAACTGCAGTAATCTACAGTAACTGCAGTACGTACTATAGTAACTGAAGTATTTAATACAGTAACTGAAGTTTTTACTATAGTAACTGCAGTATGTACTACAGCAACTGCAGTATGTACTATAGTAACTGCAGTAATCTACAGTAACTGCAGTTTTTACTATAGTAACTGCAGTAATCTACAGTAACTGCAGTACGTACTATAGTAACTGAAGTATTTAATACAGTAACTGAAGTTTTTACTATAGTAACTGCAGCATGTACTACAGTAACTGCAGTATGTACTATAGTAACTGCAGTACGTACTATAGTAACTGAAGTATTTAATACAGTAACTGAAGTTTTTACTATAGTAACTGCAGCATGTACTACAGCAACTGCAGTATGTACTATAGTAACTGCAGTAATCTACAGTAACTGCAGTTTTTACTATAGTAACTGCAGTAATCTACAGTAACTGCAGTACGTACTATAGTAACTGAAGTATTTAATACAGTAACTGCAGTTTTTACTATAGTAACTGCAGCATGTACTACAGCAACTGCAGCATGTACTACAGCAACTGCAGTATTTATTACAGTTTTACTACAATAACTGCAGTACGTACTATAGTAACTGCAGTACGTACTATAGTAACTGCAGTACGTACTATAGTAACTGACGTATTTAATACAGTAACTGCAGTACGTACTATAGTAACTGCAGTACGTACTATAGTAACTGAAGTATTTAATACAGTAACTGCAGTTTTTACTATAGTAACTGCAGCATGTACTACAGCAACTGCAGCATGTACTACAGCAACTGCAGTATTTATTACAGTTTTACTACAATAACTGCAGTACGTACTATAGTAACTGCAGTACGTACTATAGTAACTGACGTATTTAATACAGTAACTGCAGTACGTACTATAGTAACTGCAGTACGTACTATAGTAACTGACGTATTTAATACAGTAACTGCAGTATTTACTACAGTTTTACTACAATAACTGCAGTACGTACTATAGTAACTGAAATATTTAATACAGTAACTGAAATATTTAATACAGTAACTGCAGTATTTACTACAGTTTTACTACAATAACTGCAGTACGTACTATAGTAACTGACGTATTTAATACAGTAACTGCAGTATTTACTACAGTTTTACTACAATAACTGCAGTACGTACTATAGTAACTGAAATATTTAATACAGTAACTGAAATATTTAATACAGTAACTGCAGTTTTTACTACAATAACTGCAGTACGTACTATAGTAACTGAAATATTTAATACAGTAACTGAAATATTTAATACAGTAACTGCAGTTTTTACTACAGTAACTCCAGTACGTACTATAGTAACTGCAGTTTTTACTACAGTAACTGCAGTATGTACTATAGTAACTGCAGTATGTACTATAGTAACTGAAATATTTAATACAGTTTTACTACAATAACTGCAGTACGTACTATAGTAACTGAAATATTTAATACAGTAACTGAAATATTTAATACAGTAACTGCAGTTTTTACTACAGTAACTCCAGTACGTACTATAGTAACTGCAGTTTTTACTACAGTAACTGCAGTACGTACTATAGTAACTGCAGTATGTACTATAGTAACTGAAATATTTAATACAGTAACTGCAGTTTTTACTACAATAACTGCAGTACGTACTATAGTAACTGAAATATTTAATACAGTAACTGAAATATTTAATACAGTAACTGCAGTTTTTACTACAGTAACTCCAGTACGTACTATAGTAACTGCAGTATTTACTATAGTAACTGCAGTATTTACTACAGTAACTGCAGTTTTTACTACAGTAACTGCAGTACGTATTATAGTAACTGAAGTATTTAATACAGTAACTGCAGTTTTTACTACAGTAACTGCAGTATGTACTATAGTAACTGTAGTTTTTACTATAGTAACTGACGTATTTAATACAGTAACTGCAGTATTTACTACAGTTTT
Source organism: Micropterus salmoides (assembly GCF_014851395.1). Taxonomy (NCBI): domain Eukaryota; kingdom Metazoa; phylum Chordata; class Actinopteri; order Centrarchiformes; family Centrarchidae; genus Micropterus; species Micropterus salmoides. Next base: position 5,062,549 of record NW_024044681.1, read on the forward strand.
ACTACAGTAACTGCAGTACGTACTATAGTAACTGAAATATTTAATACAGTAACTGAAATATTTAATACAGTAACTGCAGTTTTTACTACAGTAACTCCAGTACGTACTATAGTAACTGTAGTTTTTACTATAGTAACTGCATTTTTTACTACAGTAACTGCAGTATTTACTACAATAACTGCAGTATGTACTATAGTAACTGCAGTACGTACTATAGTAACTGCAGTATTTACTACAGTAACTGCAGTTTTTACTACAGTAACTGCAGTACGTACTATAGTAACTGAAATATTTAATACAGTAACTGCAGTTTTTACTACAGTAACTGCAGTTTTTACTACAGTAACTGCAGTACGTACTATAGTAACTGAAGTATTTAATACAGTAACTGCAGCATGTACTACAGTAAGTGCAGTATTTACTACAGTTTTACTACAATAACTGCAGTACGTACTATAACAGTATTTACTACAGTTACTGTAGTATTTACTATAGTAAGTGCAGCATGTACTACAGTAAGTGCAGTATGTACTACAGTAAGTGCAGTACAGTACGTACTACAGTAAGTGCAGTACAGTACGTACTACAGTAACTGCAGTTTTTACTACAGTAACTCCAGTACGTACTACAGTAACTCCAGTACGTACTATAGTAACTGCAGTTTTTACTACAGTAACTGCAGTATGTACTACAGTAACTGCAGTATGTACTACAGTAACTGCAGTATTTACTACAGTTTTACTACAATAACTGCAGTACGTACTATAGTAACTGCAGTATGTACTATAGTAACTGCAGTAATCTACAGTAACTGCAGTATGTACTATAGTAACTGAAGTATTTAATACAGTAACTGCAGTTTTTACTATAGTAACTGCAGCATGTACTACAGCAACTGCAGTATTTACTACAGTTTTACTACAATAACTGCAGTACGTACTATAGTAACTGCAGTACGTACTATAGTAACTGCAGTACGTACTATAGTAACTGAAGTATTTAATACAGTAACTGCAGCATGTACTACAGCAACTGCAGTATTTACTACAGTTTTACTACAATAACTGCAGTACGTACTATAGTAACTGAAGTATTTACTACAGTAACTGCAGTTTTTACTATAGTAACTGCAGCATGTACTACAGCAACTGCAGTATTTACTACAGTTTTACTACAATAACTGCAGTACGTACTATAGTAACTGCAGTACGTACTATAGTAACTGAAGTATTTAATACAGTAACTGCAGCATGTACTACAGCAACTGCAGTATTTACTACAGTTTTACTACAATAACTGCAGTACGTACTATAGTAACTGCAGTACGTACTATAGTAACTGAAGTATTTACTACAGTAACTGCAGCATGTACTACAGCAACTGCAGTATTTACTACAGTTTTACTACAATAACTGCAGTATGTACTATAGTAACTGCAGTACGTACTATAGTAACTGAAGTATTTAATACAGTAACTGCAGTTTTTACTATAGTAACTGCAGCATGTACTACAGCAACTGCAGTATTTACTACAGTTTTACTACAATAACTGCAGTACGTACTATAGTAACTGCAGTACGTACTATAGTAACTGATGTATTTAATACAGTAACTGCAGTATTTACTACAGTTTTACTACAGTAACTGCAGTACGTACTATAGTAACTGAAGTATTTAATACAGTAACTGAAATATTTAATACAGTAACTGCAGTTTTTACTACAGTAACTCCAGTACGTACTATAGTAACTGCAGTATTTACTACAGTAACTGAAATATTTAATACAGTAACTGCAGTTTTTACTACAGTAACTCCAGTACGTACTATAGTAACTGCAGTTTTTACTACAGTAACTCCAGTACGTACTACAGTAACTGCAGTATTTACTACAGTAACTGCAGTTTTTACTACAGTAACTGCAGTACGTACTATAGTAACTGCAGTTTTTACTACAGTAACTCCAGTACGTACTACAGTAACTGCAGTATTTACTACAGTAACTGCAGTTTTTACTACAGTAACTGCAGTTTTTACTACAGTAACTGTAGTATTTACTACAGTAACTCCAGTACGTACTATAGTAACTGAAATATTTAATACAGTAACTGAAATATTTAATACAGTAACTGCAGTTTTTACTACAGTAACTCCAGTACGTACTATAGTAACTGCAGTTTTTACTACAGTAACTGCAGTACGTACTACAGTAACTGCAGTATTTACTACAGTAACTGCAGTTTTTACTACAGTAACTCCAGTACGTACTATAGTAACTGCAGTTTTTACTACAGTAACTCCAGTACGTACTACAGTAACTGCAGTTTTTACTACAGTAACTGCAGTTTTTACTACAGTAACTGCAGTTTTTACTACAGTAACTCCAGTACGTACTACAGTAACTGCAGTTTTTACTACAGTAACTGCAGTTTTTACTACAGTAACTCCAGTACGTACTATAGTAACTGAAATATTTAATACAGTAACTGCAGTATTTACTACAGTAACTGCAGTTTTTACTACAGTAACTCCAGTACGTACTATAGTAACTGCAGTATTTACTACAGTAACTGCAGTATTTACTACAGTAACTGAAATATTTAATACAGTAACTGAAATATTTAATACAGTAACTGCAGTTTTTACTACAGTAACTCCAGTACGTACTATAGTAACTGCAGTATTTACTACAGTAACTGCAGTTTTTACTACAGTAACTGCAGTACGTATTATAGTAACTGAAATATTTAATACAGTAACTGAAATATTTAATACAGTAACTGCAGTTTTTACTACAATAACTGCAGTATGTACTACAGTAACTCCAGTACGTACTATAGTAACTGAAATATTTAATACAGTAACTGAAATATTTAATACAGTAACTGCAGTTTTTACTACAGTAACTCCAGTACGTACTATAGTAACTGCAGTATTTACTACAGTAACTGCAGTTTTTACTACAGTAACTGCAGTACGTACTATAGTAACTGAAATATTTAATACAGTAACTGAAATATTTAATACAGTAACTGCAGTTTTTACTACAGTAACTCCAGTACGTACTATAGTAACTGCAGTATTTACTACAGTAACTGCAGTTTTTACTACAGTAACTGCAGTACGTACTATAGTAACTGAAATATTTAATACAGTAACTGAAATATTTAATACAGTAACTGCAGTTTTTACTACAGTAACTCCAGTACGTACTATAGTAACTGCAGTATTTACTACAGTAACTGCAGTTTTTACTACAGTAACTGCAGTACGTATTATAGTAACTGAAATATTTAATACAGTAACTGAAATATTTAATACAGTAACTGCAGTTTTTACTACAATAACTGCAGTATGTACTACAGTAACTCCAGTACGTACTATAGTAACTGAAATATTTAATACAGTAACTGAAATATTTAATACAGTAACTGCAGTTTTTACTACAGTAACTCCAGTACGTACTATAGTAACTGCAGTATTTACTACAGTAACTGCAGTTTTTACTACAGTAACTGCAGTACGTACTATAGTAACTGAAATATTTAATACAGTAACTGAAATATTTAATACAGTAACTGCAGTTTTTACTACAGTAACTCCAGTACGTACTATAGTAACTGCAGTATTTACTACAGTAACTGCAGTTTTTACTACAGTAACTGCAGTACGTACTATAGTAACTGAAATATTTAATACAGTAACTGAAATATTTAATACAGTAACTGAAATATTTAATACAGTAACTGCAGTTTTTACTACAGTAACTCCAGTACGTACTATAGTAACTGCAGTATTTACTACAGTAACTGCAGTTTTTACTACAGTAACTGCAGTACGTATTATAGTAACTGAAATATTTAATACAGTAACTGAAATATTTAATACAGTAACTGCAGTTTTTACTACAATAACTGCAGTATGTACTATAGTAACTGCAGTTTTTACTACAGTAACTCCAGTATGTACTATAGTAACTGCAGTATTTACTACAGTAACTGCAGTTTTTACTACAGTAACTGCAGTACGTATTATAGTAACTGCAGTATTTACTACAGTAACTGAAGTATTTAATACAGTAACTGCAGTTTTTACTACAGTAACTGCAGTATGTACTATAACAGTATTTACTACAGTAACTGCAGCATGTACTATAACAGTATTTACTACAGTAACTGCAGCATGTACTATAACAGTATTTACTACAGTAACTGCAGTATGTACTATAACAGTATTTACTACAGTAACTGCAGTATGTACTATAGTAACTGTGGTATGTACTATAACAGTATTTACTACAGTAACTGCAGTATGTACTATAACAGTATTTACTATAGTAACTGCAGCATGTACTATAACAGTATTTACTACAGTAACTGCAGTATGTACTATAACAGTATTTACTACAGTAACTGCAGTATGTACTATAGTAACTGTGGTATGTACTATAACAGTATTTACTACAGTAACTGCAGTATGTACTATAACAGTATTTACTATAGTAACTGCAGCATGTACTATAACAGTATTTACTACAGTAACTGCAGTATGTACTATAACAGTATTTACTATAGTAACTGCAGCATGTACTATAACAGTATTTACTACAGTAACTGCAGTATGTACTATAACAGTATTTACTACAGTAACTGCAGTATGTACTATAACAGTATTTACTACAGTAACTGCAGCATGTACTATAACAGTATTTACTACAGTAACTGCAGTATGTACTATAGTAACTGTGGTATTTATAGTCAGTAAAACTGCAGTTTTCCTCCAGAGACTGAGATGAAATGTTTCCTGCTGAACTTTGACTCTCTGAGTCGTGGTTCAGTATTTCAGGCAGTTCTTTGATACTTCAGTATTTCAGCAGGTACTTTTGTACTTTGACTCAAATCTTAGTTTTATCGATGTCAGAAACTTCCATCAGTAACTTTAAAGATCCACATAACAGCGTTTATCTTCAGCGGGATTAAATAAAACATGCAGTTCTTGTTAAAGAACCATCGATCCTTTCTGTGGATCCACTGATCGATCGATCGACCGAGCGGCTGATCGATCAGCCGCTCGGTCGATCGATCGGGGGATCAGTTCCCTGTCTCTGGTGTGAAGGACCAGATTTATGGCAGAACCTCGTACCTCTTGGAGACGTCCATCAGAACCCCGGAGAACACCTTCTCACCCAGCCGGAAGGACACCACCAGCGCGTCATCGATGACGTGGTCCAGGGAGACCCGGACCTCAGACCCGGGACTGAGATCCTGCACGGAGGTGAGCGGTGGAGCACCGAGACCTGGTTCGGGTCCGGGCTCCGGTCGGGAGGCCTCTTCCTGCTTCACCGTGTCCGTCATCAGCCGCCTCTTAGGGGACCAGCAGGGCGGGGGGGAGTCCCGCAGGTCGCGGCCCGGCAGCTCCTCGGTCCCCGCTGAGTACTGTGACTCCGGGTCCAGGCTGTCCGGGACCGACAGCCGATCCGAGGTACCGTCCAACATGGCGTCCTCCGCAGGGCCGGGCCTCAGCTCCGGTTGGACCAGAGCCGTGTAGCCTCGGTCTCGGCCCGCGGTCTCAGCCCGGTCCGTCGTCACGTTTGTGGTCGGTTCCGCCGGTTCCGCCAGAGACAGCCCGGCCTCGGTGACGGGCGGGGGGGCCGGGAAGGAGTGCAGGAAGACGGCGGAGGGCTGCGTGTCCGCTAGGATGCTGCGGTACACGTTCCCGCCGCCCTCTGGGTCCATGGGCGAGAACCGGTCCATGCTGACCCGGTCCCCCGGGAAGTTATTGATCAGATCGTCGTTCACGGCCGTCTCCGGGAGAGCTTTTCCCGCCGCGGGCTCCAGCTCCGGCCTGACATGGCGGCGCTCCTCCCCGTCCCCTCCATCCTCCACCCGGGGGAGGACTGGCTCTACAGCCGGACCGTACTCCCGGGGCACGTCGGTCTCCAGCGGGGCTCCTGGGAGTCCCGGACCGGCCGGGCCCGGTTGTGGAGGGCCCTCGTCGTCCGTCGTCGCGGTTATTGTTGTTGTCGGGACCGCCGCAGCTCCTGGCTCTGCAGCCACGGCCGCCATTTTCTTCCGCTGTACTGCCGAGCAGCGCCTCGTCCCGCCCTCCTACAGCGCTGCCAACTGCGCAGGCGCACTGCCATTGGCCAAAGTTCCTGTCACTCAAATGAAACGAGGCAGAGCGTCGTCTGTGATTGGACGGCTCAGTCAGAGTCCGTGAGGCGCGAGGCCGCCGCCAGGGGGCGTTTTTCTTTACACGAAACAAAAACATCAGCAGCTGATCGATGAAAGGATCTATAACTGACTCCAGATCAGTTCGTGTGTTAAACAACATCCTGCTGATCTCAAACCAGTACCTGATCAATAAAACCGGCTGCTGCGCTGCAAAAGAAAAGATTCTGCTGAGGGCTTTATTTTTAATAATCTACCAACTCATACTGATCATCAGAAACCTGATTTACAATAATCAATATGTTCGATCTAATCAGACAGAAATCATCATCAAGTTGTGTTTTTATGGAGAATCAAAAGATCATCAGAGCAGCGTACTGATCACTGATCGATTATTAATGTTACATACTGGATATGTTATTACTTTTCCCTCGGATACGATCATGTTCAGATATCAGTTATTGATTATCATGTTCAGAAACATAGAAACAGCATCAGGAGCTTCTACATTCTGATTTTGGTTTGATCTTGTTGTTTATTATTTTATTGTCCTCAGTGTTTAATGTCTCGAATGTACCCGGATTCCCAGTTTGAGGAACCTGCAGGTCCTGGTCCAGGTCCAGGTCCAGGTTCAGGTTCAGGTTCAGGTTCTGGTTCTGGTTCTGGTTCAGGTTCAGGTATCAGCTGTGAAAACAAAGAGACATGTTTACCTGCAGCTGCCACTTTATGAACAAACTGTCGAATAAATAATAAAACTAGAACCTCGTCAGATCAACAAAGTTCATCAAGTGAACTCGTGGACCAACAGAAAACTCTTCTTTGCTGGTGTTTGTGGCGAGTTAAAGCCACAGTGTCTTACCGGACGAAGCCCCCCCGCAGACTTGAATGGAGAGCAGTGAAGCCAGTTTTGGACCAATAAAATACTACTACAGGGCTACTTCCTGTTGGCACCAGTGTCTGCTGCGCATTATCGTGCAGCATAACTCTGGTGTTTTGACATCGTTTTTGGGCCTACATGGAGCCCTCCGTGCAGACTTGGGTCAGCTTCACTGTTCCAACTCTGGCTTACCCCCCTTGGGTGAAGCCAGTGATACATGTCAGGCTCACTGCTGCTAGCCAGGTGATTCACACACCTGAAACACTGAGAGACACCTGCTGACTCAAGCTTGATTTATACTCCTGCGTAGGGTCTAGCCAGGCATTTATACACTGCTCAAAAAATAAAGGGAGCACTTAAACAACACAATTTAAATCCAAGTCAGTCACACTCCTGTGAAATCAAACTGTCCACTTAGGAAGCAACACTGACTGTCAATCAATTTCACATGCTGTTGTGCAAATGGAAAAGACAACAGGTGGAAATTATAGGCAATTAGCAAGACCCCCCCAATAAAGGAGTGTTTCTGCAGGTGGGGACCACACTTCTCAGTTCCTGTGCTTCCTGGCTGATGTTTTGGCGGTGCTTTCACTCTAGTGGTAGCCTGAGACGGAGTCTACAACCCACACAAGTGGCTCAGGTAGTGCAGCTCATCCAGGATGGCACATCAATGCGAGCTGTGGCAAAAAGGTTTGCTGTGTCTGTCAGCGTAGCATCCAGAGCACGGAGGCGCTACCAGGAGACAGGCCAGTACATCAGGAGACGTGGAGGAGGCCGTAGGAGGGCAACAACCCAGCAGCAGGACTGCTACCTCCTCCTTTGTGCAAGGAGGAGCAGGAGGAGCAGGAGGAGCACTGCCTGAGCCCTGCAAAATGACCTCCAGCAGGCCACAAATGTACATGTGTCTGCTCAAACGGTCAGAAACAGACTCCATGAGGGTGGTACGAGGGCCCGACGTGCACAGGTGGGGGTTGTGCTTACAGCCCAACACTGTGCAGGACGTTTGGCATTTGCCAGAGAACACCAAGATTGGCAAATTCGCCACTGTGCTCTTCACAGATGAAAGCAGGTTCACACTGAGCACGTGTGACAGACGTGACAGAGTCTGGAGACGCCGTGGAGAACGTTCTGCTGCCTGCAACATCCTCCAGCATGACCGGTTTGGCGGTGGGTCAGTAATGGTGTGCGGTGGCATTTCTTTGGGAGGCTGCACAGCCCTCCATGTGCTCGCCAGAGGTAGCCTGACTGCCATTAGGTACAGATCTTCAGACCCCTTGTGAGACCATATGCTGGTGCGGTCGGCCCTGGGTTCCTCCTAATGCAACACAATGCTAGACCTCATGGGGCTGGAGTTTGTCTATGGACCGGCCCGCCTGTTCCCCAGACCTGAATCCAACTGAGCACATCTGGGACATCATGTCTCGCTCCATCCACCAACGCCACGTTGCACCACAGACTGTCCAGGAGTTGGCGGATGCTTTAGTCCAGGTCTGGGAGGAGATCCCTCAGGAGACCATCCGCCACCTCATCAGGAGCCCAGGCGTTGTAGGGAGGTCATACAGGCACGTGGAGGCCACACACACTACTGAGCCTCATTTTGACTTGTTTTAAGGACATTACATCAAAGTTGGATCGGCCTGTAGTGTTTTCCACTTTGATTTTGAGTGTGACTCCAAATCCAGACCTCCATGGGTTGATACATTTTTGTGTGATTTTGTTGTCAGCACATTCAACTATGTAAAGAAAGGAGTATTTAGAGATTATTTCATTCATTCAGATTTAGGATGTGTTATTTTAGTGTCCCCTTTATTTTTTTGTGCGTCCGTGTGTCCGTCAATCTGCAATAACATCCCCAAACGCTAGTCGGCAGTAGCGCCACAGCGTCCGCTGTGTTGACTTTTACCAGCCAAGCAGGCTAACTTCCGGTTTAGCGCTCCGCTAACGTGAATAGGGGTAAAATTGTGAACGTGCGGCTGGTGTAGCCTTTTCAAATGTTATCGACCGAGTGGATCACAGTCATTTCGCTCGGGTTGTGACGGTCAAATATATCGATCCACCGTGTTACATCTGCTGTTTTGGCCACTAGTAAATATTACTTCAAAGCACGAGGCACTTCCTGTCGGCTTGGAGGCTTTGCTAGGCTACTCAGCCGACCAATCACAGAGCTTACGGGCTGCGTCGACTTGACATGTAGTTACGTTTTTGAGGAGGTGCACGTCAGGCTACACCATAGGTGATGGCGTAGGGTAGGGGGCTACGCAGAGGCTACGCCATCGATTTGACGCAGAAGTGCACTTTACCCCGTTAAACCTTCAGTAACCCCTCCGCTGGGTGTTTGGCTTGTTGTGTTGAAGTATCCTGACACACACACACACACACATATATATATATACACACTACTGTCTTCAATACCAGACCATGACTGTCCCCTACTTGTCCTCGGTGACATGAACATCCACTTAGACAATTTGAACTCAGCAGACTTCCTGTCTCTGATTCAGTCCTTTGATCTAGAATAGAATAGAATAGAATAAATTCACTCGTTGCATCAACTCCAGTACAAAAACAGAAGCAAACAGTAGACAACTAAAATAGACATTAAATTACTATAAAAGAAGTAAAATTGGAGTATATATGTACGCTATTTACAGATGCAGGACCGGGGTTAAACATTGCACAGATTGTGCTAGATAAAGTGCAGTAGTGGTGATGAGTATTGCAGTTGGTGTATAGCAGACAAGCATACAATACTAAACAGTAGTGCAATATGATGGTCACATTGTGTTGCTTCCGAGTTAAAAAGTCTGACTGCAGCTGGAATGAAGGACCTGCGGTAGCGCTCCCTCTTGCACTTTGGGTGCAGCAGTCTGCTGCTGAAGGAGCTGCTTAAAGACACCACTGTCTCATGCAGGGGGTGGGAGCTGTTGTCCCTGATGGACTTCAGCTCGACTAGCATCCTCCTCCCACCCACCTGCTCTGTGGTGTCCAGAGGACAGTCCAGGACAGAGCTAGCCCTCTTAACCAGTTTATTCAGTCTTTTCCTGTCCCTCTCTGTGCTGCCGACTCCCCAGCAGACGACGGCGTTGAAGATCGCAAATGCCACCACAGTGTCAAACGTCTTTAACAGTGTCCTGCACACACCGAAGGACCTCTTTGTCCCTTCTTGTACAGGACATCTGTGTTGGTGGACCAGTCCAGTTTAGTGTTGATGTGAACCCCCAGGTATTTGGGTTGTGGTGGCAGCCTGGCTGACGGTTAGTGTCCTGTTTTTTCTCCTTTTCATCAGTTATTCTGCTTTTTCCTTGGTTTTCTCTGTCCCCTGCCTGCCTCCCTGTGTTTCCTCCCCTGTGTGCACTCTCTCCCTCTGCTCCTGAGCCCAGCCTACAACCCGCACCTGCACCTCATCAGCCACCTCGTCAGCCTGCCACACCTGCCAGTAATCAACCTCATGCCTGCCTGTATTTCAAACCCGGTTCTCCACACCATCCTTGCTTGATCGTCGTTGCTCCACACCCGGTGCCACCTCTGCATTCAGGTTCTCATGTTTTTTGATTTCTCTCAATTTCCCTGTGCTTTGTCGCCTCTGTCACTAACCCTGTCTCTTTGTCTGCTTTCCACCCAGGTTCACTCACCCTCGTCCTCCGTTCAGTCGGCTGGGCTCATCCTCCGGTCTTCTCCTCCTTGGACTTCCCCCACAGCGTCCTCCCAGTTCTCCTCCGCTTCCTCTGCCCCAGTGTTCCTCGGCCCTCTGGTCCCAGTCTCCTCGGTTCCCCTGTGTTTCCCCGGCATCCACCTCTCCCTCGACTCCAGTCCCTCACCCCCTTTTCCCAATAAAACCTGTCAAAACTGAACGTTGCATTTGGGTCCACTCCACATTTTGTCCCCACACCACACCACCCATAACAATTTGTATGACTCCACCGTGTCAATGTCCACACCCTGGATGTTCACTGGTGTAATCTGAGGGCGCGTCCTGCTGAGGTCAACCACCATCTCCCTTGTTTTGCTGGCGTTGATGTGGAGGCGGTTTAACCCACACCAATCAACAAAGTCAGCGATGACGTCCCGGTATTCCTGATCGTTCTCCTCTGAAAAACCCGCCCAACAATGGCAGTATCATCGGAGAACTTCTGCAGGTGATCGCTGATTGTGTATCTGAAGTCCGATGTGTAAAGGGTGAAGAGGAAGGGAGTGAGCACTGTCCCCTGTGGTGCTCCTGTGCTGCAGACTACCACATCAGACATGCAGCCTAGGAGCCTCAAATACTGTGGTCTGTCTGTGACGTAGTTGAGTGAGAGTCAGCTCCAGCTCTGAGTAGCTTCCCCCTGAGTAGTGATGGTTGAATTGTGTTGAAAGCACTGCAGAAGTCAAAGAACACGACCCTCACAGTGCTTCCGGTGCTCTCCAGATGTGAATAGAGTCTGCATTAGGTAGGTGACAGCGTCATCCACCCAATGCCCGGCTGGTAAGCAAACTGAAGGGGGTCCAGCTCTGAGCTCACCAGGTGTCTCAGGTGTTTAAGTATGATCCTCTCCATGGTCTTCGTCAGGGCTACTGGTCTGAAGTGGTTGGGCTCCCTGGGGTGTGCGCTTTTGGGTACTGGAACCACACAGGAAGTCTTCCATAGGACTGGGACTCGCTCCAGACTGAGACTCAGGTTGAAGATTTGCCGGATGATCTCACTGAGCTGATCTGTCCTTCAGCAGTCTGGAGCTGATGCCATCTGGACCCGTAGCCTTTCTCACTTTGATCTTTTTAAGTTCCCTCTGCACCTGTCAGATAGACAGAGAGAGAGAGTTTGCATGGGGGAGTTGTGGTGACCCATGAAGCAGGAGACGGGGGAGGGTTGGGGGTCTGACACCTCTATGTCAATGGAGTGGACAGTGGTGGAGAGGTGTGAAGAGGGTGATGCTAGTGACCCATCTGCTCTGATGGGGAGGGGGAGGATGTGTGTCGGCTGAGGAGGGAAAGGTTGAGTCACCGACAGGTCTGAAAGCTGGTTGGAGGTGGAGGGAGGGGGAGCAGATTCAAATTTATTGAAAAACAGATTTAATTCATTTGTCCTGTCTCTGTTACCAGAAACCGCCCCCCCCTACACTGTCTCTGGCATGTCCAGAGATAGTTTTCAGTCCCCTCCAGACCTCCCTTGAGTTGTTTTTTTCCGGAGGTGCTCCTCCAGCTTCCTCCTGTAGCTGTCCTTTCCTTTCCTTATCTCCCATCTGAGTTACCTCTGCACCCTCCTCAGCTCTTCTTTATCCCCAGATCTGAAAAGTCTTTCCATTCAGCAGGGCTTTGAGATCAGCAGTCACCCAGGGTTTGTTGTTGGAGGAACACCGAACCTTTTTCTAGGGCGAATGCTAACAGTTAGCAGCTCAATGTCTTTAGCTCATTGCTGTTCTTTTACATTAATGTGGCCCAGGTTACACCATCTGTTGTTAACAAACATCGCTACTCCCCCACCCTTCCTCTTACCACTTTCGTTTGCTCTCCTGTCCGCTCTAACAAGCTGAAAACCTTCTAGTGAAACCAAAGAGTCTGGGGTCAGTTCATTCAGCCACGTCTCCGTGTAGCACATGATGCTACACTCACGATACTCCCTCTGCAGCCTGTTTAGCGCCATTAGCTGTTCCATCTTATTGGGGAGAGATCTCACATTCCCCACTTTATCCGAACTCCTGACCCATAGCCGTCCAACTACATGCCCACTGGACCCGATTCCTACGAATCTCCTCCAAGCCATATCTCCTACTGTGGTCCCGGCAATCACTCATGTGATAAATACTTCTCTGGCTTCAGGAACCTTCCCGACCACTTTCAAAAGGGCTCAGGTTACACCCTTGCTCAAAAAGCCCTCACTCGACCCAACTCAAGTTGAGAACTATTGGCCAGTGTCTCTTCTACCATTTTTATCCAAAACTATTGAACGGGCAGTCTTCAAACAGGTCTCAGATTTCCTCTCAGGGAATGACTTCCTAGATCCATATCAGTCTGGTTTTAAGAGTGCCCACTCTACTAAAATGGCTCTTCTGTCTGTAACAGAAGCCCTAAGGTCAATTACCCTCCTCCCACTGCCTCCTCTTATCAGTTCCTGCAGGTTTTCTGGCTCTGGAGCTGTGGAGTCTGGATCTGTGGTTGCGGGTCACCTGCTGCCCCCGTGTTCCTGCTGGACACCCTCAGCTGCAACGACTATTGTTACTAGTCCTATTATTATTATTGTTATTATAATCATTAACATTACGACTGTTATCATTAACACTACTATAAATATCTGTACCATTTTTCATTTAGTCTATAGCAACATTACCTTTACTGTCTGTACCTCTGTGTGGATATTGTGTAGGCTGCCTCCCTCCCCTCTCTCTCCTTATATCCCTCTCTTTTTCTCTCTGTTCCTCTCCTGCCCTCTCTCTCTCTCTCCCTCTCTTGCTCTCTCTCTCTCCCTCTCTCTCTCTCCCTCTCTTGCTCTCTCTCTCTCCCTCTCTCTCTCTCTCTCCCTCTCTCCCCCCCCCTTCTCTCTCTGTCCCTCTCTGCCCACCCTGAGTCATGGTTCTGCTCGAGGTTTCTGCCTCTTAAAGGAAGTTTTTCCTTGCCTCTGTCTCCTAGTGCTTCTTTGGGCTTCTGTAAATAACATAGAGTACGGTCTAGACCTGCTCTTTATGAAAAGCTTTATTGAAAGCTAAAGCTGCAGCCCAATCCTCAGTTCTTATCCTGCTTGACCTATCAGCTGCCTTTGACACAGTCAACCACAGCATCCTGCTATCCGCTCTCTCAGCAACGGGCATCTTGAGTAAAGCACTCCTGTGGGTTGAATCCTACCTCTCGGGGCGTTCCTATAATGTTTTGTGGCAAGGACAATTATCCTCCTCCCACTGCCTCTCCACAGGGGGGCCCCAAGGCTCAGTGCTTGGGCCCCTTCTCTTCTCAATTTACACCACCTCACTGGGGCCGATCATTCACTCGCACGGCTTCTCTTACCACTGCTACCTATCCTTCCCACCAGGCGACCCCACCATTTTTGCGCGGAACACGGACTGTCTATCGGACATATCTGCATGGATGAATAATCTATCCACCACAACATCAAACTACAAATTGGCTCCTCAACCATCACTCCAACCAAGGTGGTGAGAAACTTGGGTGTCATGATTGATGACCAGCTGTCCTTTTCAGACCATGTTGCTACTGTCTCTCGGTCGTGCCGCTTTTCTCTATACAACATAAGGAAAATCAGGCCCTACCTCACTCAGTACGCCACCCAGCTTCTGGTACAGGCCATGGTTATCTCTCGCATTGACTATTGCAATGCCCTCCTAGCAGGTCTTCCAGCTTGTGCGGTGAAACCCCTACAAATGGTTCAGAGCACAGCAGCGCGTCTGGTTTTTAATCAGCCCAAAAGGACTCATGTCACTCCATTACTCAGTGACCTCCACTGGCTCCCCGTGGCCTCCAGAATCAGGTTCAAGTCACTAATGCTGCATACAGAGTGACTACTGGGTCTGCACCCATCTACCTAAACTCCATAATACAAACTTACGTTCCTTCTCGGCCGCTACGCTCCTCCAACGAACGCCGCCTGGCTCTGCCGTCCCTTCACACAAAGCAATCCCAGTCCCGGCTGTTCTCATCTGTGACACCACGATGGTGGAACGAGCTACCGCACGCCATCAGAGCAGGGGCGTCCCTCTCTAACTTCAAGAAGCTCTTGAAAACTCATCTCTTCCGAGAACACTTCCACTGATAACACCTAACATGCACTTCCTGTGCTCTTCTTCTTCTATCCTCTTACAATTGTCTTGTATTAATAGCACTTTTTTGTTAACTCTTACTTCCTTCCTACTAGGTATTTACCCCATTGATGTGATATGTACTGTGAGCTCTTACTAGTGTTTATTGCTGCTCTTACTAGTATGTATTGTCAGTTGTAGATCTGTAGTTGATGCTCTGTTGATGATTGTATGTTGTTCCTCAAATGTAATTTGCTTTGGATAAAAGCGTCTGCCAAATGAGTAAATGTAAATGTAAATGTCTCAGACAATCTTTGAGTTCAGCTCAGGATGAATGGGGGCAAAAACAAAAGTGTTGTGTTTTACGTTTAACGTAGTATAATTTCATTAACAGTAAGATTAGAACAGCTCTGTAATTTCACTTTTTAATATTAGCACACAGATGTTTCAGAAAAGACGCCTTTCTTTGGCAGGGCCGAGCCGGGACGACTGAAACACTTTAAACCTCCTTTTAAATGATAACATTAAAGACAGAAACTGTTTTTCGTTCTGATCAATAACTCACACGTGTGTTCGATCAATCCCAGGTGCTGTTCTGTATAAATGTGAAACCACCACACCTGCTGCTGCTTCAAAAGCATAATTCAACCCAACCTCCAACCTGTTATTTCAACATACTCACTTTATTCACAAACAACACCTCCCACCGCCAACCTCACTGACCTCAACAGGAAAGCGATTTTAAAAAAGAAAGCACACACCATCAGTCATCCTCCACTCATCAGGACGTAGAGACAGATCTATGTAGCAGGAGCTTTATCTCCTCTGCCAGAGCACTGCTCGCTGAGTTAGAAAGTGCATCTGATTGGTGTACAAATGTCCTGTCGGATGTAAGCTATATGTTTTTAGGTGTGTTCATGTTGTTTATATCTGAGGCTATTTATGTCTAGATGGTGAAAACAAATTCCCTGAAATAAAGAATGGAATCTAAAACAACTTCAGTTTAATTTGACTTAGAACGGAAGGTCAGCATCGTTTCTCCTGTCTAGATCTGCCGAGATGGATCTGTATAAATTTAAAATGTTTGTTTTTCTTTTTGTTATTTAAAATGCAAAAACAGTGTTCTATAATAATAATAAAATATCAACATCAAACAATCAATGCGGATTTGGATTTCTTTCAGACCTATGCAGATCGGCCTAAGTGGATTTGTTTAGTTAAATGTATTTATGACTTTATGAATATTATAAATGTTGATGCAGGAAATGAATTGTGTGGTGGTGTGTTGTGGCCGACACTTCTCTGGGGCTCTTGGCTGCCGTTTGTATGTGCAACCTGTTGGGCTGGTCCACTTTGAAGACCTTGTTATCTGGCTGCCAGGATCCTGGTGGTCTAGCCTGTAGCCAGGTGGACTCTTGATTTTATTTTTATGAGGTATTGCAGTTTGGGTAAAAGACGGTGCCTCTGACCTGATACAAACAAGCTCAGTGGCTCCGCACGCTGGATGTCCATCCACACCGGAGCAGGAAGTTTGGATCAAATTGGCGTGTGCAGTCTGTCAGCCTAAAGCTATGGTCTAGAGTTGATACAGATTTCCCAGCCTTCTGCTGAAAGTTTGTACCCTAACTGATTGCGTGTAAGGCATATTTAAGTAGTGTTGAAGATGTGTCGTTGTTAATGTAATATTTCAAAGGTTTAATGTGTCTTTGTTTATTTTTAGTTTTGTGGTGCTTGATGGAAAATAAAGATAAAATATTGCACCGGTTTAACTCTACGCAGGTTTATTGATGCCAAGGACCTGCTACAGTAAGTACTGGGTTCCATCAGTACTGGGTTCCATAATACTGGGTTCTGTACCTGCTGAGGTAGTTTGGCAGATCAGACTTGTGCGGATTCGAAGGAAACTTCTGTGTTTTATTCGTCCCGTGTTTCTATCTTCCTGCCACTCCCCTATATTTTGAAATACTTAATAAATTGACACATTATATTTCTACACTGTGGTATTTCTACGTTTACTTAAGTTCTTCCAGCACTCGACTGCATTTCATTTGTACTTCCCCTTAGTGCTCGATGTTACGTTACAAACGAGAGAAAGTGGTGCAGAGCTTCAAATGACTGTAGTTCTGGTGCTGCAACAATCACCTGAGCCAGAACCACAGCAGCTTCCTGTCCCCACTGAGTTTCAGCCGACCCCTGAACAAGCAGGAAGCTTCTGGTCTGAGAAGCGAAGTGAACGCAGAAACACCTTAAACCTGCATCCTCTCTAGCAGCCAGCAGGGGGCGACTCCGCCGGCTGCAGAAAGAAGTGTGATTGTATAGAAGTCTGAGAAAATGTTTCTGCTTCTCAGCTGATTTATTCCCTCAGTAAACACTTTCCTGATGAGTTTATGGTCTCAGTCGCTAGTTTCAAGTCTTCTTCAACACAGCATGATGTTCATTTAGTAAATTATGGTCCCATTTAGAGGAACAGAGACCAGGAAGCAGGGGAGGCTTTAGGGCGGGGCTACAAGCTGATTGGCTACAATCAGAATAGAGGCGACTCGTATCCGCTGCTCTGTGTACATTTAACCAACGCTCAGGAGACAGCTGTTCATTTTTCAGTAAGTAAGTTTTGTTTTAAGCCTGTTTGTCGCTAGCCAAAATTAGCATCCAAGCTAATATCACAGTTAATGTGAATTACTGATGCACCTGCTAACCAAGCTAGCTAGCTCCACACGGAGCCATTGGCTCCATCGTCTCTTCCGGTGGTTGCAAAAAATCAACATGGCGGCACCCTAATGGTCAAACTCAATGGGTGACGTCACCATGACTATGTCCTCTTCTTTTATACAGTCTGTGCCACTCACACTGCTGAGTGAAAGTGCAGCGTCTTCCTGTCCTTGCTGAGTTTCAAACAACCCTGCTGAGTTACGGAACCCCCCCCTGACGCATCCATACATCAGCCACAGAACTGCATCAACCTTTGTTTGTCCCTGATGTGGTTCACCTGCTGGTTCACCCGGCCTGTCCTGTCTTCACCAGAGCGGCTTCCATTCATTCTGTTCCTCTTCTGTGGGTGGATTTACATGTCATGCTCTGTCGTATTTGGATTCTTGCTTTGTTTTGTCAGTGGACTTCGGGACATTTACCTGAATCACCTTGTTCTGTTCGGACCTCCTTGGTTGTAAGTGTTCACGTTGTGTTCCGGGTCGGGTCCTAAAACCAGTTTCAACCCTGACAGTTTTTTATTTCAGTTTAGTTCTCACACTCTGAATCCAAACAATAACAATACCCAGATCTTAATCACACCTTTATTAGTGTATTACAGTGTGTAATGATTATTGCTTTGATTGACAGAATAGAGGTTTCAGATATTATAACACATTACTGCCGTGATTTCACTTCCTGTTCTGACTGCAGCGGCTTCATTCACATCTAATTAAAAATCTAAGGTCAAACATCTGAGTTTATTGATTAAAACTCATTTTAAATAGATTTAAATGTTAGAAACTGTCATTATTCTCACTAAAATGAATTTTCACAGATGCACAGAAAAACGATTCAGCAGTCTGATTGGTTGAGGTTCAGTCCAGCTGTCATTGGCTTCGTAGGATTGGTCAGAGGATGTTAAGTCCAGTCCCTTCTGCTTCCTTGAGATCTTTTAAAGCCACACCTTCAGTTGAGACCACGCCCCCATCATCAGGTGCCCTGCCTTCTTTCAAGGATACACCTTCTTCCTGTTGGGGGGCGGGGCTTTCTCCAGCCCTTCACACAGATATTTTTCAGTTAGATATTCATTGATTAGTTATTAATCAGGTTTTAATAACCAAGACCAGCAATGTAACTAGCATTAGAAATACTAATGAAAGCTTCTAATGAAGCTAAAGAACTAGTTATTCACATAATTTCAGTGGGGAATGCTAATGACGCTAATGCTGCTAACATTAGCCGTCAATCAAGTTAGTCATTAGCTCACCATTTGATCTCCACATCCTCAATGGTGTCGGGCAGTGGCCTGTTCAGCGTCTCTGGCAGGAAGCAGGCAAAGCACCCGGCCAACACAGCCGCTCCCCCATACACTATACTGGGGAGAGCAGGGAGTACCTGGGAAATGCAGTCCATCAGTAACAGCATGGTTATTCAGTAACTTCTAAAACTAAATCAGATAAAATGTCTGCTGAAGGTTTGACCATCGATGAAGAATAAGATCCACCACTATGCCAACGATGTGATGTTATATATCCAAAGCTGCAGCTTTGGACCTCACATTTACCACAGACTGCTCTTCATCAGCTCTTATAGATACTGTAACACAGCTGTGTCTCTGGCTGTCAGTGTTGAACTATTGTTCAGTCTGTGATTAAACTAAAAATCATGATCAAGACAGAATTACATGTTTATGAAGAACTCTGTTTAAAATGTTTAAAAGACCTACACAGATGGAAACAGAGCCCAATAATTTTGATGGATCATGTAACCACCATCCATTTGAAGGTTTCTCACTTTTCATTTTATAGACATGTGTAAAAAGTATCAGAGCTCAGATTCAGTGCGGACCTAAATGAAGATCAGTTAATTTGTATTTATGTCTTTATTCTTTGATAGGTTGACCTTTCATAATTATGTAACCACGTCATTGTGTTTAGATTGATGACACGGGTTATATGAATAAAAGTATAAAAACACAAATGATTAATTCATGAAGAAGGTTAATATGTAATTTTGATCACCTCGTCCAGGATGAGGACAGCGGGGGCCGCCATGCTGCCGACTCTCGCCAAGGTGGAGACGAAGCCCATTCCTGTCTGCCTGAATGCACAGCACACATACACCATGTGATCAAAACACTCACAGATCAATATACAGTATCATCTGATAATCACGGTGTGACTATAGTGACATCAATTGAAGTGTTTTTCACATTAAAGGTCTGAATTCTATTTTCATCTTGAATTCAAAGTAAAAAAAACTGGTCTTCATCCATCAAATGAACAAAATGATTAAATTGTGAAATAAAATGATTATTAAATGATTAATTAAGCAACTACAGACCAGACGATAACCAGACTTACAGCGGGTGAAATAAGTATTGAACACGTCACCATTTTTCTCAGTAAATATATTTAAAAAGGAGCTATTGACATGAAATTTTCACCAGATGTTGGTAACAACCCAAGTAATCCATACATACAAAGAAACCAAAACAAAGAAGTTCAGAAATAAAGTTATGTGTAATAATGTGAAATGACACAGGGAAAAAGTATTGAACACGCTTACTGATATTTATTCAATACTTTGTACAAAAGCCTTTGTTGGTAATGACAGCTTCAAGACGCCTCCTGTATGGAGAAACTAGTTGCATGCATTGCTCTGGTGTGATTTTGGCCCATTCTTCCACACAAACAGTCTTCAAATCTTGAAGGTTCTGTGGGCCTCTTCTATGAATCTTGATCTTCAGTTCTTTCCATAGATTTTCAATGGGATTTAAGTCAGGTGATTGGCTGGGCCATTCTAGCAGCTTTATTTTCTTTCTTTGAAACGAGTTGAGAGTTTCCTTGGCTGTGTGTTTGGGATCATTGTCTTGCTGAAATGTCCACCCTCGTTTCATCTTCATCATCCTGGTAAATGGCAGCAAATTTCTGTCAAGAATGTCTCTGTAAATTTGCCCGTTCATCCTTCCTTCAATTATGTGAAGTTTGCCAGTACCATTTGCTGAAAAGCAGCCCCACACCATGATGATCCCACCTCCAAACTTCACTGTTGGTATGGTGTTTTTAGGGTGATGTGCAGTGCCATTTCTCCTCCAAACATGGTGTGTATTATGGCATCCAAACAGTTCAATTTTGCTCTCATCTGACCACATTATATTCCCAGTATTTCACTGGCTTTTCCAAATGCTGTGCAGCAAACTTTAAACGAGCTTCAACATGTTTTTTCTTCAGCAATGGAGTCTTGTGTGGTGACCCTGCATACAGGCCATGGCGGTGGAGTGCATTACTTACTGTTTTCTCTGAGACAACAGTACCTGCTAATTGCAGGTCTTTTTGAAGCTCTCCACAAGTGGTCCTTGGCTCTTGGACAACTCTTCTGATTATTCTTTTCACTCCTCTGTCAGAAATCATGCGAGGAGCACCTGGTCGAAACAAATTTATGGTGAAATGATTGCCTTTGCACTTCCGTATTATGGCCCCAACAGTGCTCACTGGAACATTCAGAAGTTTAGAAATGCGCCTATAACCAATGCCATCATTGTGTTTTGCAACAATTAGGTTGCGAAGGTCCTGAGACAGCTCTATGCTTTTACCCATCATGGGATGTGTCTTGTGTGACACCTTGGCAAAGAGACCTTTTGGTATGCCATCAGTTGCCATCAGTTGGGACTGAACCAGCTGATATTAATTTGCACTGACAAGGGTCTGGATTGCTTTTTAATTACTGATAGTTTTCAGCTGTTGTCTTGGCTTTCCATGCCTTTTTGCACATCCCTTTCTTCATGTGTTCAATACTTTTTCCCTGTGTCATTTCACATTATTATTTCTGAACTTCTTTGTTTTGGTTTCTTTGTATGTATGGATTACTTACTGAGAAAAATGGTGAGGTGTTCAATACTTATTTCACCCGCTGTATGAAGAAATGTCAGGTTTCGGACGATAATTATCAGAACTTCTCTGTATGATTTGATTTTTGGAATGGACTGTCGGATTGTTTTTACCATCTGAGGAATCTTGTTCTGATCTGTTCATTTCTGAGCTTTACACACTGAATCTGAAATCTCTTTTATTTTTTGACTGTCTCCAGTAAGTTGCTGTCTATTTTAACAAAGATTCTTAAAGTGGTGAAGACAGGCTTTTCAAAAGTACTTGTATGTATTGTATATGTTAAAACAGTACTGCATAAATACTGTGCAAACTTTTTTGATGACTTTGGTGAACTGCTGTCTATAATCTGTATTGACTTTGACTGTGTGGTTATTGTTGCTGATTTTAACATCCATGTTGACAACCCCCAGGACAGAGGGACTAAAGAACTGTGTTGTGTTCTTGATAATTATGGACTGACTCAACATGTGACGAGGCCCACGCACAATAAGGGGCACAGTTTGGACTTGGTCATCTCCAAGGGTCTGGACATTTCCAAGGTTGTGCTGACTGATGTTGCTCTCTCTGATCATTCCTGTGTTTTCTTTGAGAGTGCTATCTGCGTGCACACAAATGTTAAAACAGAGGTGATCACAAAACGGCATATCACTGAAAACACCCGCCCTCTCACGGGTCTCAGTCAATGAGCTTGTAGATAATTTCAGTTCTAAAATTACAAATGTTATTGATGCCGTTGCACCAGCCAAGGTGAAGGTGGTCTCTGGTAAGAGAAGATCTCCATGGAGAACCACGCTCGTTAGAACTCAAAAAAGAGAGTGTCGAAAAGCTGAACGCAGGTGGCGGAAAACAAATCTCCAGGTTCATTATGACATCTATAAAGAGACTTCGCATTTATAATTTAGAGCTGAGAAATGCAAGGCGGTCCTTCTTCTCTGACATCATCACCAAAAACACTTATAATTTACGTGCCCTGTTTGCTACTGTGGACAGGCTAACCAACCCTCCTGTGTCTGCAGCCTCTGACCTTCTATCCACCAGGGCCTGCAATGAATCTGCCTCCTTCTTCACAGACAAAATTCAAACAATTAGACAAGCAATCAGTGCCTCCAAAGCAGTAACAGGATATGTCTTGTCCCTGAGTCCACTTTAAAACAATTTATATAGCATGAGACAATTTGATTCTATTAACCATAAAAACCTGGAGGACATAAAACAACATCTGAAATTCTCCTCATGCTGCCTTGATATTCTGCCAACAGGTTTTTTCAAATATGTGTCTAAATGCATGGCTTCAGATTTACTACAAATTGTCAACATGTTTCTCCTCTCAGGTTTTTTCCCACAGGCCCTGAAAACTGCAGTCATTAAGCCACTCTTAAAAAAGAGCAATCTAGACAGGTCACTAATGAACAATAATAGGCCCATATCCAATCTCCCCTTTCTAAGTAAAATCATTGAGGCTGTTTTTCAACAGCTTAGTGCTTTCTTGGCACTAAATAACTGTTTTGATGTCTTCCAGTCAGGTTTTCGACCACACCACAGCACTGAGACGGCTCTTGTTAAGGTCTTCAATGACAGAATTTCAGTCTTAGTATTATTGGATCTCAGTGCTGCATTCGACACGGTCGACCACAATGTATTACTAGACAGACTTGAAAACTAGGTTGGACTTTCTGGCACAGTACTAAACTGGGTTGAATCCTACTTAAAGGACGGGGACTACTTTGTGTCTATAGGTAATTACACATCTGAGCTGACAAAAATGACATGTGGAGTTCCCCAAGGCTCCATTCTGGAAACTCTTTTGTTTAACATTTACATGCTTCCACTGGCTCAGATTATGAAAAACAACAAAATATGTTACCATAATTATGCAGATGACACACAGATTTACATAACCATTTCACCAGGGGACTATGATCCCATACAGGCGCTGAGTAACTGTATTGAGCAGGTCAACGATTGGATGTGCCAGAATTTTCTTCAATTAAACAAAGAGAAAACTGAAGTTATTGTTTTTGGAGCCAGGGAGGAACGACTGAAAGTCAGCGCTCGACTTCAATCTGTAATGTTAAGAACCACAAATCAAGCCAGAAATCTTGGTGTAGTCATGGACTCAGACCTGAATTTGAGGAGCCACATTAAGACAATTACAAAGTCAGCCTACTATCACCTGAAGAATATATCACGGATTAAAGGACTTATGTGTCAGCAGGACCTGGAAAAGCTTATCCTTGCATTTATCTTCAGTCGACTCGACTACTGTAACGGTGTCCTTACAGGGCTCCCTAAGAAATCCATCAGACAGCTGCAGCTGATTCAGAACGCTGCTGCTCGAGTCCTCACTAAGACCAAAAAGGTGGATCACATCAGTCCAGTTCTGAGGTCTTTACATTGGCTTCCTGTATGTCAAAGAATTGATTTCAAAATCCTGCTGTTAGTTTATAAAGCACTAAATGGTTTAGGGCCAAAATACATTTCCGATCTTCTGCTTCGTTACGAACCATCCAGACCTCTCAGGTCGTCTGGGATCAGGTCTGCTTTCTGTCCCCAGAGTCAAAACTAAACAAGGAGAAGCAGCGTTCAGTTATTATGCTCCGTATATCTGGAACAAACTCCCAGATAACTGCAGGTCAGCTGAAACAGTCAGTTCTTTTAAATTAAGACTGAAGACTTTTCTTTTTACCACTGTCTTTAACTAGTAGATTGATAACTTACACTGCACTGTAACTGTTACTGTCCTGTTTTCTTTTTCTTTGTTTTTAGCTTTGTATTATTTTCCATTTAACTCTTTTAACACTGATTGTAACACTGTAACTTTTATTATATTTTATGTTGCTTTTAAACTTTTATATATTTCCCTGTTGCTTTTATGTTTTATGTAAAGCACTTTGAATTACCTTGTTGTTAAATTGTGCTATACAAATAAACTTGCCTTGCCTTGCCTTGCATATATGTGATGTTTTCATAGAATGAAAACAAAGTGCAGACTGGTGAACATGTTAACCAAAGATAGTTTGAAGGGGTCAAGACGGCAGATGTCAAACATTTACTTTAAACCTTTTTCCTTATTTTTACAGAGAACAGACCTCACCCAAACCCTAAATCATTTCACTGAAGAGCTCCAGATGTTTTCGATGATATCAGACGGACAGCGTGTAACATTCTGCCTGTCAGCCATGTCTAATGTGCACTTTATCTCTTATTTAGTCTGTTGTGTTTTGGTTTTCAGTCTTGTCTGTCTGTGGTCTTGTATTTAGTCTTCTTGGTATCTGCCTTAGTTCTTGTTCTGTTCCATGTTTAGTCGGGGCGGCTGTGGCTCAGGAGGTAGAGCAGGTTGCCCGTTAATCGGAAGGTCGGCAGTTCAATCCCTGGCTGCATGTCGAAGTGTCCTTGGGC
This sequence comes from Micropterus salmoides, assembly GCF_014851395.1. Lineage (NCBI taxonomy): Eukaryota > Metazoa > Chordata > Actinopteri > Centrarchiformes > Centrarchidae > Micropterus > Micropterus salmoides. The sequence goes on from NW_024044681.1 coordinate 5,087,295, forward strand.
AAGATACTGAACCCCGAATTGCCCCTGGCGCCTGTTCCGCCAGTGTATGAGTGCGTGTGAGTGTACTTAGTTTCCGTTTGAGCACTTAGGCTCAGCGTATGACTGGTGAATGCAGATGTAGTGTAAAAGGCGCTATACAAGTACAGAGCATTTAGTGTTGTCCTGACTTCTGAAGGAGGCGCCGCTCAGGGCAGCCATGGTATTTTATTGCTCTCTGTTTGTTTTGTTTACGTTCGTTAACTTTGCATTCTGCTGTGTTACCCGGAGCCCTTTCACCAGAGAAGAGCTCATAAACATCAGGGGAACAACGCCAGTGAATTCCAACTTTTCTTGTGTCATCAGTGGAATTATTGGACATTCTGCTCAAGGCTTCACTTTCCGCTGTTCATGTGGTGAGACGCCGGAGGAGGGGGAGGAGGTCCGGTACGCTGGTGAGACTATGCCGAAGAGGACACCGCACGCCGCTACCGGGAATATTTCTCTCCAACGTGCACTCACTGCGCAATAAAATGGACGAACTTCGGCTACTGGTGGGGAAAAACAGAGACTTTTATTCATCTTCTGTTCTGTGCTTCACGGGGACGTGGCTGTCTGGATCAGGACTCCGTGCTGCAGCTTGCTGGCTTCCAGGTCTACAGTGCGGACCGCAACATGGAAGTCTGGCAAAACAAAAGGTGGAGGTGTCTGTTTTTACATTAACAGTGGCTGGTGTAACGATGTGACAGTGATTCAGTAGCACTGTTTTAAGCCATTCTACTCCCCCCGTGAGTCTGGTACGCTGCTGCCACTGCCAGGGACAAGGGCAGGCTGCAGCACATCATTCGCTCTGCAGAGAAGGTGATTGGCTGCAATCTTCCTTCTCTTCAGAACCTGTACGCCTCCAGGACTCTGAGGCGAGCAGGAAAGATTGCAGCTGACTCCTCCCACCCCGGACACAAACTGTGTCAGACTCTCCCCTCTGGCAGGAGGCTGCGGTCCATCATGACCAAAACCTCTCGCCAACAGTTTTTTTCCGATGGCAGTGGGCTTCCTCAACAGGGTCCGGGACGCCACTGTCAGTGACTCTCATGCCCACCCACCTAAACTCACAAACACTCATACACTCTCCTGACCCCACACTTTACAACAACGCTCATCTGTGCTTTATGCTCATGTTGCCAACTTTTGTTCTGGGTTAACTGTCTCTCTGCCGGCCTGCCTCTCTGTCACCCCCGGTTGTCTCTGCCTTCCTCGTTAACCTGATCCCGGTCACCTGTGTTTCTCCCTCCCAGCTCGTTAACCCGTGTGTGCATGTATACTTGTTTGTTTCCTCAGTCTGTGTCTGGTCATTGTGGTGTGTTACACTCAGTCGTGTTCGAGGGGAAGGGTGTTCTGTCAGCCTGTTGGATTTTCCCGTCTACTGCCTGTAAGCCTGCTAACCTGTTTTTCATTTGGAATAAAAACTGTGAACTGTATCACTGCTTCAGTGTCTTGAGTTTGGGCTCATCTCCTCTGCGCTCACCCACGGAATCCTGACACGGCGAGCGTTCACTATCAGGAAAGGACCTCAGTAAAAATGATGGAAGGTTCCTGTTGTTGGGTTAGGGACCCAACTTTTAATGTCTGGATGGCGATGGGAGAGACCTGGGTTTGATTCCCACTGCGACACATCCAGCGATGTGTCCCTGAGCAGGACACTTTTCCCGTCTGACATATCCAGCAGCTGTAGGTCTCTTTGGATCAAATGAGTAAACGTTAACGTCTCCTGTTCCTGGAACCAGCAGCCTCACCTGATGACGGTGGGGTAGAGTTCTCCGGTGTACAGGTAGACGGTGGTGAAGGAGGCCGAGGTGAAACCTTTACCAAGACACGCCAACGTGGTCCTGAGGGTCTGCATGTCTGGAGGGGCAGTTTAGATTAGTGTGTGTTAGTGTGTGTGTGTGTGTGTGTGTGTGTGTGTGTGTGTATTGGTGTGTGTGTGTGCGTGTGTGTGTATTGGTGTGTGTGTGTGTGTGTGTGTGTGTGTATTGGTGTGTGTGTGTGTGTGTGTGTGTATTGGTGTGTGTGTGTGTGTGTGTGTGTATTGGTGTGTGTGTGTGTGTTGGTGTGTGTATTGGTGTGTGTGTGTGTGTGTGTGTGTATTGGTGTGTGTGTGTGTGTGTTGGTGTGTGTGTGTGTATTGGTGTGTGTGTGTGGTGTGTGTGTGTGTGTGTGTATTGTGTGTGTGTGTGTGTGTGTATTGGTGTGTGTGTGTGTGTGTGTGTGTGTTGGTGTGTGTGTTTGTGTGTGTGTATTGGTGTGTGTGTGTGTGTGTGTGTGTATTGGTGTGTGTGTGTGTGTGTGTGTATTGGTGTGTGTGTGTGTGTGTGTGTGTGTGTGTGTATTGGTGTGTGTGTGTGTGTGTGTGTGTATTGTTGTGAGTGTGTTACCTGTGGGGACGAAGATGTTGGCGAAGATGATGATAGCCGACAGGAAGAGACAGGTCGCCTGGGAGACCCTCCTCCCCAGGTAACTGAGCATGCCCACAGCCAACAGTTTGGCGGGAAAATCAACGGCTCCAAAGATGATCTGCATCAGGTAAATACTCACCTGGAATAACCAACAGCCAATGTGAGGAGAGCTCAGTGTGAACCAGCCAATAGGAGGAGAAGAAGGGTTTAACCCGACCGGTAGACGTTTAAACTGGTAGACGGGTAAACTGGCACAAAGGTAAACTGGTACACAGGTAAATTGGTAGACGGGTAAACTGTGGCCTGTACTACAAAGCGAGTTTTGGCTTATCCAGGTAACTTCAGATGTTTAATGAATTTTTTGATTGACCCGTACTACGAAAGGTGGACAGGTGTTACCCAAGGTCTGTTGCCATGGCAATTTACGCTGCATCTGTAAACTGCTCCAAGCAGGTTTCGTTCGTGGTTAACTCTAGGTTACCTTGTATGGACTACACACCGTATCTGTACTCAGTGTAACTGAGGTGAAGTATTAATACACACCGTATCTGTACTCAGTGTTACTAACGGTATACGGGTAAACTTGTAAATGAGTAAACTGTCAGATGGGTAAACTGGTAAACGAGTACCCTGGTAGACGAGTACCCAGGTCGACGGGTAAATAGGTCGACGGGTAAACTGGTAGACGGGCAAACACGTAGACGGGTAAACTGGTAGACAGGTAACCACGTGAACGGGTAAACCTGTAGACAGGTAAACCTGTAGACATAAACTGATAGAGGGGTAAACTGTCAGATGGGTAAACTGGTAGACGGGTACACAGGTAGACGGGTAAACTGGTAGATGGGTAAACTGGTACAGTGGATAGAAAAAGTCAACACACCCCTGTTAAAATGCCAGGTTCTTATGATGTAAAATAATGGTCAGAACCTTTTCCACCTTTAATGTGACGTATAATGTGAACAATTCAATAGAAAACAAAATGAAATCTTTGAGGGGGAAAAATGAAAAATAAAAACCCTCAAATAACCTGGTTGCATAAGTGTGCATACCCTTAGACTAATACTTTGTTGAAGCACCTTTTGATTTTATTACAGCAGTCAGTCTTTTTGGGTAGGAGTCACATCTTGACGTGGCAATATTTGCCCACTCTTCTTTGCAAAAGCGCTCCAAATCTGTCAGATTGCGAGGACATCGCCTGTGCACAGCCCTCTTCAGATCACCACACAGATGTTCAATTGGATTCAGATCTGAAAAATCGGCCCCAAAGCATGATGCTGCCACCACCATGCTTCACTGTGGGTATGCTGTTACTTGGGTGATGTGCATTGTTGTTTTTGCGCCAAACACTTTTTGGAATTAGGGCCTAAAAGTTCTACCTTGGTTTCATCAGACCATAACCAATTTTCCCACATGCTTTTGGGGGACTTGATGTTTGTTTTTGGTGTGCTTGGATGTTTTTCTTTGTAAGAAAAGGCTTCAGTTTTGCCACCCTACCCCATAGCCTATTTATATGAAGAATACAGGAGACAGTTGTCACATGTACCATACAGCCAGTACTTGCCAGAAATTCCTGCAGTTCCATTAATGTTGCTGTAGGCCTCTTGGAAGGCTCCCTGACCAGTTTTCTTTTTGTCTTTTCATCAATTTTGGAGGGACGTCCAGTTCTTGGTAAAGTCACAGTTGTGCCATATTTTCTCCACTTGATGATGACTGTCTTCACTGTGTTCCGTGGTATATCTAATGCTTTGGAAATTCTTCTGTACCCGTCTCCTGACTTATGTCTTTCAACAATGAGATCTCTCGCTTTGAAAACTCTCTGCGGACCATGGCTTTTGCTTGGAGATGCAACTAAGAAAATATCAGGAAAATCATAATAGAACAGCTGAACTTTATTTGTGATTAATCAGTCACTTTAAATAATGGCAAGTGTGTAATGACTTCTAGTTAACCTGAGTTTGAATGTGATTGGTTAATTCTGAACACAGCCACATCCCCAGTTATAAGAGGGTGTGCACACTTATGCAACCAGGTTATTGTAAGGTTTGTATTTTTCATTTTTCCCCCTCAATGATTTCATTTTTTTTTTCTATTGAATTGTTTACATTATAGGTCACATTAAAGGTGGAAAAAGTTCTGACATGATTTATCTTTGTCTCATTATTTTACATCTTAAGAACCTGGCATTTTAACAGGGGTGTGTAGACTTTTTCTGTCCACTGTAGATGGGTAAAGGTGACTGACCCCAAACTTCTGCAGGTCCATTGCCAAACCGTAGTACGCAAAACTGGTGGAGAACCTGCAGAAAAAGACAGACAGGTTGGCAGGTCCAGGTGGAACATGGAAGACTATTCTATGATCTATTGTGGTCTGGATTGAACCTCTTTCGCTGTCTCTGATTAAATGAATAAGTCAATTAACGAATATGAGGAAATCCAGGTGAATGAACACAGATATGGTAAGGGTAAAGCAGGTGTATTGTCTGACCATACGGCCATCAGACAGATGGAGATCCGTCTCATCACTCTGGTCCTCAGCAGGTCGTATGCCGTGAACGTTGAACGGCTCGACTCGATCTCCTTATTCATGTGAGAGTTCAGCACCTGCAGATCACATGGGACTGACCTCAGCTTCTGACACACTTCTATGTACCAGACAGACGGGTAGTCAGACAGACAGTCAGACAGGTTACCTCCAGTGTTAACTTGACAGTCAGACGGGTAGTCAGAAAGTCAGACCACTAGTCAGACAGTCAGAAAGGTAGTCAGACAGACAGAGAGACAGTCAGACAGGTAGACAGACAGACAGTCAGACAGGTAGTCAGGTAGTCAGGCAGGTAATCAGACAGTCAGACGGATAGTCAGACAGACAGTCAGACAGTTAGACAGGTAGTCAGACAGACAGAGAGACAGTCAGACAGGTAGTCAGAAAGACAGAAAGACAGAGAGACAGTCAGACAGGTAGACAGACAGTCAGACAGTCAGACAGACAGTCAGACAGTTAGACAGGTAGTCAGACAGACAGAGAGACAGTCAGACAGGTAGTCAGAAAGACAGAGAGACAGTCAGACAGGTAGACAGACAGTCAGACAGGTAGACAGACAGTCAGACAGTTAGACAGGTAGTCAGACAGACAGAGAGACAGTCAGACAGGTAGTCAGGTAGTCAGACAGACAGTCAGATAGGTAGTCAGACAGTCAGACGGGTAGTCAGACGGGTAGTCAGACAGATAGTCAGATAGGTAGTCAGACAGTCAGACAGGTAGTCAGACAGACAGTCAGATAGGTAGTCAGACAGACAGAGAGACACTCAGACAGTCAGACAGTTAGACAGGTAGTCAGAAAGACAGAGAGACAGTCAGACAGGTAGTCAGACAGTCAGACAGGTAGTCAGACAGACAGTTAGTCAGACAGTCAGACAGGTAGTCAGACAGACAGATAGTCAGACAGTCAGACAGGTAGTCAGACAGACAGATTGACAGTCAGACAGTCAGACAGCTAGTCAGAAAGGCAGTCAGATGGGTAGACAGACAGAAAGAGAGACAGTCGGACAGTCAGACAGACAGTTAGTCAGACAGGTTACCTCCAGTGTTAACTTGACAGTCAGACGGGTAGTCAGACAGTCAGACCACTATTCAGACAGTCAGACGGATAGTCAGACAGACAGTTAGTTAGACAGGTAGTCAGACAGACAGATTGACAGTCAGACAAGTAGACAGACAGAGAGACAGGTAGTCAGACAGACAGTTAGTCAGACAGTCAGACAGGTAGTCAGACAGTCAGACGGATAGTCAGTCAGACAGGTAGTCAGACAGACAGTTAGTCAGACAGTCAGACAGTCAGACAGGTAGTCAGACAGTCAGACGGATAGTCAGACAGACAGTCAGACAGTCAGACAGACAGAGAGACAGTCAGACAGGTAGTCCGACAGACAGTCAGATAGGTAGTCAGACAGTCAGACGGGTAGTCAGACAGACAGAGAGAGTCAGACAGACAGTTAGTCAGACAGTCAGAAAGGTAGTCACACAGACAGTCAGACAGGTAGTCAGACAGACAGAGAGACAGTCGGACAGTCAGACAGCTAGTCAGAAAGGCAGTCAGACAGTCAGATGGGTAGACAGACAGAAAGAGAGACAGTCAGACAGACAGTTAGTCAGACAGGTTACCTCCAGTGTTAACTTGACAGTCAGACGGGTAGTCAGACAGTCAGACCACTAGTCAGACAGTCAGACAGGTAGTCAGAAAGACAGAGAGACAGTCAGACAGGTAGTCAGGTAGTCAGGCAGACAGATAGGTAGTCAGACAGTCAGACGGGTAGTCAGACAGTCAGACGGGTAGTCAGACAGACAGACAGACAGTCAGACAGTCAGTCAGACAGAGAGACACTCAGACAGTCAGACAGGTAGTCAGACAGTTAGACAGGTAGTCAGAAAGACAGAGAGACAGTCAGACAGGTAGTCAGACAGACAGACAGTCAGACAGGTAGTCAGACCACTATTCAGACAGTCAGACAGGTAGTCAGACAGACACTCAGACAGGTAAATGTAAATGCTCCGTATTCTCCATCCTTTTCGACCACTCAAAGCGCTTTTTACACTACATCTGCATTCACCAGTCATACACTGAGCCTAAGTGCTCAAACGAAACAGCCACCAGGGGCAATTCGGGGTTCAGTATCTTGCCCAAGGACACTTCGACATGCAACCAGGGGGAGCCAGGGATTGAACCGCTGAACTTCCGATTAATGGCCACCCCGCAGACAGTTAGTTAGACAGGTAGTCAGACAGACAGATTGACAGTCAGACAGGTAGACAGACAGAGAGACAGGTAGTCAGACAGACAGTTATTCAGACAGTCAGACAGGTAGTCAGACAGTCAGACGGATAGTCAGTCAGACAGTCAGACAGGTAGTCAGACAGACAGTTAGTCAGACAGTCAGACAGGTAGTCAGACAGTCAGACGGATAGTCAGACAGACAGTCAGACAGTCAGACAGACAGACAGAGAGACAGTCAGACAGGTAGTCCGACAGACAGTCAGATAGGTAGTCAGACAGTCAGACGGGTAGTCAGACAGACAGAGAGAGTCAGACAGACAGTTAGTCAGACAGTCAGAAAGGTAGTCAGACAGACAGTCAGATGGGTAGTCACACAGACAGTCAGACAGCTAGTCAGAAAGGCAGTCAGACAGTCAGATGGGTAGACAGACAGAAAGAGAGACAGTCAGACAGACAGTTAGTCAGACAGGTTACCTCCAGTGTTAACTTGACAGTCAGACGGGTAGTCAGACAGTCAGACCACTAGTCAGACAGTCAGACAGGTAGTCAGAAAGACAGAGAACAGTCAGACAGGTAGTCAGGCAGACAGTCAGATAGGTAGTCAGACAGTCAGACGGGTAGTCAGACAGACAGACAGACAGTCAGACAGTCAGTCAGACAGAGAGACACTCAGACAGTCAGACAGGTAGTCAGACAGTTAGACAGGTAGTCAGAAAGACAGAGAGACAGTCAGACAGGTAGTCAGACCACTATTCAGACAGTCAGACAGACAGGTAAATGTAAATGCTCCGTATTCTCCGTCCTTTTCGACCACTCAAAGCGCTTTTTACACTACATCTGCATTCACCAGTCATACACTGAGCCTAAGTGCTCAAACGAAACAGCCACCAGGGGCAATTCGGGGTTCAGTATCTTGCCCAAGGACACTTCGACATGCAACCAGGGGGAGCCAGGGATTGAACCGCTGAACTTCTGATTAATGGCCACCCCGCTCTACCTCCTGAGCCACAGCTGCCCCAGGTAGACAGGTAGTCAGACAGGCAGTCAGACAGATAGTCAGACAGTCAGATGGGTAGACAGACAGAAAGAGAGACAGTCAGACAGACAGTTAGTCAGACAGGTTACCTCCAGTGTTAACTTGACAGTCAGACAGACACTCAGACAGTCAGACCACTATTCAGACAGTCAGACGGGTAGTCAGACAGACAGAGAGACAGTCAGACAGGTAGTCAGACAGTCAGACGGGTAGTCAGACAGTCAGACCACTAGTCAGACAGTCAGACAGGTAGTCAGAAAGACAGTCAGATGGGTAGTCAGACAGACAGAGAGGCAGTCAGACAGTCAGACAGCTAGTCAGAAAGGAAGTCAGACAGTCAGACAGGTAGTCAGACAGACAGATTGACAGTCAGACAGGTAGTCAGACAGACAGAGAGAAAGTCAGACAGGTAGTCAGACAGAGAGACAGTCAGACAGAGAGAGAGACAGTCAGACAGGCAGTCAGACAGGTAGTCAGACAGACAGTTAGTCAGACAGTCAGACAGGCAGTCAGACAGGTAGTCAGACAGACAGATTGACAGTCAGACAGTCAGACAGGTAGTCAGACAGAGAGACAGTCAGACAGGTAGTCAGACAGGCAGTCAGACAGACAGTTAGTCAGACAGTCAGACAGGTTACCTCCAGTGTTAATTTGTCAATTATCTCTGACTTTCTGTTGATTCGAGCGACTCGGTGGAGACACTTTAACGCCTCCTCAGACCGACGGTTCAGAACCAGCCAACGAGCTGACTCTGAGAACCACCTGACCAATCAGAGAACAGAAAGATCAGAACCAACTGACCAATCAGATCATTAAAGACATTTGTTTTGAATGTCTACACTGACCAGCAGTAGGTGAAGAATAGGAACAGGGGGGCACAGGCGACCAGCTGGAGCTTCCTCCAATCTCTCAGCCAATAGGCGAGCCCCGCCAGGATCATCTGACCAAAGGTGAAGAAGAAGGAGGTGAGCGTGCCCACTAACGTCCTCTCTTTGGTCGGGATCCACTCCACCTCTGAGACAGACAGGTTGATCAACCTCAGAGGACACACCATCAGTTTGTTTCCACAGAAGAATAAAGCAACAGAGACAATGACACACAGACAGACAGACAGGTAGACAGAAAGTAGACAGGTAGACAGACAGGTAGAGAGGTAGACAGTCAGACAGACAGACAGGTAGACAGACAGACAGACAGGTAGACAGACAGACAGACAGACAGACAGACAGACAGACAGGTAGACAGGTAGACAGACAGGTAGACAGATACTCAGTGAGACTCCATTCAGGATGATTCCGGACACCGCCATCCCACTCAGAAATCTAAAAATACAATAGGCAGAGTAGGAAGGAGAGAGGGCAGAGCTACAACCGAGCACGCTCAGCTGCAGGTATGACCAAATAAGGACAGACCGCCTCCCAAACCTGAGAGAGAGGGACAGAGAGAAACATTCTGATTGGTCTCATTTTAGTGCACACCTATGACAGGTGCATAGATATTACGAACCAAGAAAATGTAACATGAACACTGTCACATTAATGAAACCATTAATGACCCAGCAGGGGCTCTATGGAAAACACCAAGCTTTAATGGTTATATGTATGTGACCAGTGTGACCAGCTCACCTGTCCGACAGGCCGCCGAAGATGATGGCTCCTGTTAAAACTCCGCCCATATAGATGGTTTGAATCATTTGTTTCAGAGGACGCAGAGAACAGACCAGCTCCCACTGACAGAGAGACGGGGAGAGAGACACTGTGATCAAGGACCACTGCTGGTCACCACCACTACCAATACATCCTTCTCACTACTAAGGATCACTACTGCCTCTTAAAGGATCACTACAACCTACTAAAGGATCCCTACAATTTTCTAAAGGATCACTACTGCCATCTAAAGGATCACTACTGCCTTCTAAAGGATCAGTACTGCCTTCTAAGGTATCACTACTGCCTTCTTAAGGGATCACTACAATTTTCTGAAGGATCACTACTGCCTTCTAAAAGATCCCTACAATTTTCTAAAGGATCACTACTGCCTCTTAAAGGATCATTGCAACATACTAAAGGATCACTACTGCCTTCTAAAGGATCATTACAACATACTAAAGGATCACTACTGCCTTCTAAAGGATCCCTACAATTTTCTAAAGGATCCCTTCTGCCTCATAAAGGATCACTACTGCCTCTTAAAGGATCATTGCAACATACTAAATGATCACTACTGCCTTCTAAAGGATCATTACAACATACTAAAGGATCACTACTGCCTTCAAAAGGATCCCTACAATTTTCTAAAGGATCACTACTGCCTTCAAAAGGATCCCTACAATTTTCTAAAGGATCACTACTGCCTTCTAAAGGATCATTGCAACATACTAAAGGATCACTACTGCCTCTTAAAGTATCATTACAACATACTACAGGATCACTACTGCCTTCAAAAGGATCACTACAATTTTCTAAAGGATCACTACTGCCTTCAAAAGGATCCCTACAATTTTCTAAAGGATCCCTTCTGCCTCATAAAGGATCACTACTGCCTCTTAAAGGATCATTGCAACATACTAAAGGATCACTACTGCCTTCTAAAGGATCCCTACAATTTTCTAAAGGATCACTACTGCCTTCAAAAGGATCACTACTGCCTCTTAAAGGATCATTACAACATACTAAAGGATCACTACTGCCTTCTAAAGGATCCCTACAATTTTCTAAAGGATCACTACTGCCTTCTAAAGGATCCCTACAATTTTCTAAAGGATCACTACTGCCTCTTAAAGGATCATTGCAACATACTAAAGGATCACTACTGCCTTCTAAAGGATCATTGCAACATACTAAAGGATCACTACTGCCTCTTAAAGGATCATTACAACATACTAAAGGATCACTACTGCCTTCAAAAGGATCCCTACAATTTTCTAAAGGATCACTACTGCCTTCAAAAGGATCCCTACAATTTTCTAAAGGATCCCTTCTGCCTCATAAAGGATCACTACTGCCTCTTAAAGGATCATTGCAACATACTAAAGGATCACTACTGCCTTCTAAAGGATCCCTACAATTTTCTAAAGGATCCCTTCTGCTTCATAAAGGATCACTACTGCCTCTTAAAGGATCATTACAACATACTAAAGGATCACTACTGCCTCTCAAAGGATCATTACAACATACTAAAGGATCACTACTGCCTTCTAAAGGATCCCTACAATTTTCTAAAGGATCACTACTGCCTTCTAAAGGATCCATACAATTTTCTAAAGGATCCCTTCTGCCTCATAAAGGATCACTACTGCCTTTTAAAGGATCATTGCAACATACTAAAGGATCACTACTGCTTTCTAAAGGATCCCTACAATTTTCTAAAGGATCACTACTGCCTTCAAAAGGATCCCTACAATTTTCTAAAGGATCCCTTCTGCCTCATAAAGGATCACTACTGCCTCTTAAAGGATCATTGCAACATACTAAATGATCACTACTGCCTTTTAAAGGATCATTACAACATACTAAAGGATCACTACTGCCTTCTAAAGGATCCCTACAATTTTCTAAAGGATCACTACTGCCTTCAAAAGGATCCCTACAATTTTCTAAAGGATCACTACTGCCTTCTAAAGGATCCATACAATTTTCTAAAGGATCACTACTTCCTTCTAAAGGATCCCTACAATTTTCTAAAGGATCCCTTCTGCCTCATAAAGGATCACTACTGTCTCTTAAAGGATCATTGCAACATACTAAAGGATCACTACTGCCTTCTAAAGGATCCCTACAATTTTCTAAAGGATCCCTTCTGCCTCTTAAAGGATCATTGCAACATACTAAAGGATCACTACTGCCTTCTAAAGGATCCCTACAATTTTCTAAAGGATCACTACTGCCTTCTAAAGGATCATTGCAACAAACTAAAGGATCACTACTGCCTCTTAAAGTATCATTACAACATACTACAGGATCACTACTGCCTTCAAAAGGATCCCTACAATTTTCTAAAGGATCACTACTGCCTTCAAAAGGATCCCTACAATTTTCTAAAGGATCCCTTCTGCCTCATAAAGGATCACTACTGCCTCTTAAAGGATCATTGCAACATACTAAAGGATCACTACTGCCTTCTAAAGGATCCCTACAATTTTCTAAAGGATCACTACTTCCTCTTAAAGGATCATTGCAACATACTAAAGGATCACTACTGCCTTCTAAAGGATCATTACAACATACTAAAGGATCACTACTGCCTTCTAAAGGATCCCTACAATTTTCTAAAGGATCCCTTCTGCCTCATAAAGGATCACTACTGCCTCTTAAAGGATCATTACAACATACTAAAGGATCACTACTGCCTCTTAAAGGATCATTACAACATACTAAAGGATCACTACTGCCTTCTAAAGGATCCCTACAATTTTCTAAAGGATCACTACTGCCTTCTAAAGGATCCCTACAATTTTCTAAAGGATCCCTTCTGCCTCATAAAGGATCACTACTGCCTCTTAAAGGATCATTGCAACATACTAAAGGATCACTACTGCTTTCTAAAGGATCCCTACAATTTTCTAAAGGATCACTACTGCCTTCAAAAGGATCCCTACAATTTTCTAAAGGATCCCTTCTGCCTCATAAAGGATCACTACTGCCTCTTAAAGGATCATTGCAACATACTAAAGGATCACTACTGCCTTTTAAAGGATCATTACAACATACTAAAGGATCACTACTGCCTTCTAAAGGATCCCTACAATTTTCTAAAGGATCACTACTGCCTTCTAAAGGATCCCTACAATTTTCTAAAGGATCACTACTGCCTTCTAAAGGATCCCTACAATTTTCTAAAGGATCACTACTGCCTTCTAAAAGATCACTACAATTTTCTAAAGGATCACTTCTGCCTCATAAAGGATCACTACTGCCTCTTAAAGGATCATTGCAACATACTAAAGGATCACTACTGCCTTCTAAAGGATCCCTACAATTTTCTAAAGGATCACTACTGCCTTCTAAAGGATCACTACTGCCTCATAAAGGATCACTACTGCCTCTTAAAGGATCATTACAACATACTAAAGGATCACTACTGCCTCCTAAAGGATCACTACAATTTACTAAAGGATCACTACTGCCTTCTAAAGGATCCCTACAATTTTCTAAAGGATCACTACTGCCTTCTAAAGGATCCCTACAATTTTCTAAAGGATCACTACTGCCTCTTAAAGGATCATTGCAACATACTAAAGGATCACTACTGCTTTCTAAAGGATCCCTACAATTTTCTAAAGGATCACTACTGCCTTCAAAAGGATCCCTACAATTTTCTAAAGGATCCCTTCTGCCTCATAAAGGATCACTACTGCCTCTTAAAGGATCATTGCAACATACTAAATGATCACTACTGCCTTCTAAAGGATCATTACAACATACTAAAGGATCACTACTGCCTTCTAAAGGATCCCTACAATTTTCTAAAGGATCACTACTGCCTTCTAAAGGATCCATACAATTTCTAAAGGATCACTACTTCCTTCTAAAGGATCCCTACAATTTTCTAAAGGATCCCTTCTGCCTCATAAAGGATCACTACTGTCTCTTAAAGGATCATTGCAACATACTAAAGGATCACTACTGCCTTCTAAAGGATCCCTACAATTTTCTAAAGGATCACTACTGCCTTCTAAAGGATCATTGCAACATACTAAAGGATCACTACTGCCTTCTAAAGGATCCATACAATTTTCTAAAGGATCCCTTCTGCCTCATAAAAGATCCCTACAATTTTCTAAAGGATCACTACTGCCTCTTAAAGGATCATTGCAACATACTAAAGGATCACTACTGCCTTCTAAAGGATCCCTATAATTTTCTAAAGGATCCCTTCTGCCTCATAAAGGATCACTACTGCCTCTTAAAGGATCATTGCAACATACTAAAGGATCCCTTCTGCCTTCTAAAGGATCCCTACAATTTTCTAAAGGATCACTACTGCCTTCTAAAGGATCACTACAATTTTCTAAAGGATCACTACTGCCTCTTAAAGGATCATTGCAACATACTAAAGGAACACTACTGCCTCTTAATGGATCATTACAACATACTAAAGGATCACTACTGCCTTCAAAAGGATCCCTACAATTTTCTAAAGGATCACTACTGCCTTCAAAAGGATCCCTACAATTTTCTAAAGGATCCCTTCTGCCTCATAAAGGATCACTACTGCCTCTTAAAGGATCATTGCAACATACTAAAGGATCACTACTGCCTTCTAAAGGATCCCTACAATTTTCTAAAGGATCCCTTCTGCTTCATAAAGGATCACTACTGCCTCTTAAAGGATCATTACAACATACTAAAGGATCACTACTGCCTCTCAAAGGATCATCACAACATACTAAAGGATCACTACTGCCTTCTAAAGGATCCCTACAATTTTCTAAAGGATCACTACTGCCTTCTAAAGGATCCCTTCTGCCTCATAAAGGATCACTACTGCCTCTTAAAGGATCATTACAACATACTAAAGGATCACTACTGCCTCTCAAAGGATCATTACAACATACTAAAGGATCACTACTGCCTTCTAAAGGATCCCTACAATTTTCTAAAGGATCACTACTGCCTTCTAAAGGATCCATACAATTTTCTAAAGGATCCCTTCTGCCTCATAAAGGATCACTACTGCCTCTTAAAGGATCATTGCAACATACTAAAGGATCACTACTGCTTTCTAAAGGATCCCTACAATTTTCTAAAGGATCACTACTGCCTTCAAAAGGATCCCTACAATTTTCTAAAGGATCCCTTCTGCCTCATAAAGGATCACTACTGCCTCTTAAAGGATCATTGCAACATACTAAATGATCACTACTGCCTTCTAAAGGATCATTACAACATACTAAAGGATCACTACTGCCTTCTAAAGGATCCCTACAATTTTCTAAAGGATCACTACTGCCTTCTAAAGGATCCATACAATTTCTAAAGGATCACTACTTCCTTCTAAAGGATCCCTACAATTTTCTAAAGGATCCCTTCTGCCTCATAAAGGATCACTACTGTCTCTTAAAGGATCATTGCAACATACTAAAGGATCACTACTGCCTTCTAAAGGATCCCTACAATTTTCTAAAGGATCACTACTGCCTTCTAAAGGATCATTGCAACATACTAAAGGATCACTACTGCCTTCTAAAGGATCCATACAATTTTCTAAAGGATCCCTTCTGCCTCATAAAAGATCACTACAATTTTCTAAAGGATCACTACTGCCTTCTAAAGGATCCCTTCTGCCTCATAAAGGATCACTACTGCCTATTAAAGGATCATTACAACATACTAAAGGATCACTACATCCTCTCAAAGGATCATTACAACATACTAAAGGATCACTACTGCCTTCTAAAGGATCCCTACAATTTTCTAAAGGATCACTACTGCCTTCTAAAGGATCCCTACAATTTTCTAAAGGATCCCTTCTGCCTCATAAAGGATCCCTTCTGCCTCTTAAAGGATCATTGCAACATACTAAAGGATCACTACTGCCTTCTAAAGGATCCCTACAATTTTCTAAAGGATCACTACTGCCTTCTAAAGGATCCCTACAATTTTCTAAAGGATCCCTTCTGCCTCTTAAAGGATCATTGCAACATACTAAAGGATCACTACTGCCTTCAAAAGGATCCCTACAATTTTCTAAAGGATCCCTTCTGTCTCATAAAGGATCACTACTGCCTCTTAAAGGATCATTGCAACATACTAAATGATCACTACTGCCTTCTAAAGGATCATTACAACATACTGAAGGATCACTACTGCCTTCAAAAGGATCCCTACAATTTTCTAAAGGATCCCTTCTGCCTCATAAAAGATCACGACAATTTTCTAAAGGATCACTACTGCCTTCTAAAGGATCCCTTCTGCCTCATAAAGGATCACTACTGCCTCTTAAAGGATCATTACAACATACTAAAGGATCACTACTGCCTCTTAAAGGATCATTACAACATACTAAAGGATCACGACTGCCTTCTAAAGGACCACTACTACATACTGAAGGATCACTACTGCCTTCTAAAGGATCCCTACAATTTTCTAAAGGATCCCTTCTGCCTCCTAAAGGATTACTACTTCCTCCCAAAGGGTCACTACTGCGTCTTGTCTGCCTCATTACCTCGGAGACAGTGGTGGCGAGGAACTCGGAGCGGTCGAA
The DNA here is from genome assembly GCF_014851395.1 of Micropterus salmoides. Classification (NCBI taxonomy): domain Eukaryota; kingdom Metazoa; phylum Chordata; class Actinopteri; order Centrarchiformes; family Centrarchidae; genus Micropterus; species Micropterus salmoides. The sequence goes on from NW_024044681.1 coordinate 5,103,739, forward strand.
TGTCCATCCGTCCAAACATCCTTCCGTCTGTAACTGGCTAATGTTAGCTGAGCTGTTAGCAGCTAAGAGCTGCCACTGAGGCTCCACATACCTGAAGTGGAACAGGAAGTGATGTCAGAGGGGATGTCGTCATAAGTGCAAAGCAACACGGAGACCATGTTTAAAAGGAACCACTTTTACCTCCGGCAGCGGTCCAGTCTATTTCCTGAAGAGTCCGGAGGGATGAACGCTTTCAGCAGCTGCTTCTCATCCACCTGAAACAACCAATCATGTTCATCCAACCAACCCAACCAATCACATCCACCCGTCAGAGCAGTGTGCTCAGTAAACCTGACAGACAGACGGGTTACCTGGTAGTGAGACAGGTTGTGGAGGCTGTAATTGATTGGCAGACTGCAGTGGTGGGCAGGGATTCCTGAGACGAAGTTGTTCATCAGGTTCTGACTCGCCATCATCAAACCAGGTAAACTGATCAGAGTCACGTGGATCCACTGGTACCTGCCGAACCCGCCCACCTCACCAGGAAACACATGTTACACACCTGCATCACACCTGGTCTACCTGCACAGGTGTGTTCATCCTCACAGTAATCAGATTACAGTAGTAGTTCAGTAAACAGTGACTCACCTCCTCCAGCAGCTCACCGAATCCCATCTCTTCGAGTCTGATTGAGTTTCAGGTCGTTTCAGTGTTTTTGGTTCCAAATGTAAACTTTTAAAATATTTTCTAAGATTGATTGTTCATGTTTTTAGCTGCTCTCCAGGTTACAACACGGGCCTCACTCATCAATAACAACAACAATAATAATAAGAGATATCTTGTGTGTCCAGGAACCTGAGAACAAAAAAATACACAGACAGTTTCTGTTTTAAATGTGAACTTTTAAACTCCAGGAATGTGTTTGAATGTTCATGTCAAAGGTCAAACTGTTAAAAACTAAAACTCTACCAAGCTGTCGCAACCTTTTCTGCATTTCACTGCACGTGTGCCAGTCTTCCATAGAACATCATACAGTAGTATATTTGGAATTTTTATTGTGTAAATTCTAACAGAAGTTAACTCAGGGCACTTTTCATAGAGCAGGTCCAAACAGTACTCTTCATAATATGAACAGTGTCCTGATGATAACGCGTCACAACTCAGTAGAAGAGAGGCAGCGGTGTTTTTACAGCGTACTCTAAAAAGGTGAAATATTTGTATGGAGTCTGGTGAGAGTTCTTAAAGGATTACTGTAGCTGCATCTGAATGGAAACAGTACGAAAAGAGGATTTTCTCTGTAAATCAGTGAAAAACGTACTTACAGTCTGCAGGCTGACGGACGACTGGAGGGCTGAGAGACGGGTGGAGAGGTGGGGGAGAGGGGGGGTGCTGAGAGAGGGGAGAGAGAGAGATGGGTGAGAGAGAGAGGGGAGAGAGAGTAGCAGAAACTACATGACTGAACCTTAAGTAACTTAAAGAACAAAAGTCAGCACCAACTCTCCCCCCCACCCCCCCCCACCTCCCTCGTCTTCTTGTCTGTTCATTGGTTGAGAGACACTATAACATAACTAACCTCTCGCTGTGTTTTTGTTGGTTTAACAATTGTTTGTTTTTCAGTTAATGGCTGAGAGTATTATCTCTCTCTCTCTTCAGGCTTCAGTCTGATTTTAAAGATCAAAAATAGATAAATCAATAAAAAAACTTAAATGATCATTTAAATCATTTTTCAAAGTAAAACATCTCAAATCTTTCTAGTTTCAGCTTCTCAAATGTGAACCATAGTAAAGAAAATATTTCAGATCCTTTTATTAAGTCCAGACGTTATTATGAACATGTTCAACGTTTGAGATGTTTCTTAATCGAGACAATAACTGGCAGATGAACCAAGTCTTAATCGGCTGGTTGTGATCAGAGAAAATAAAACTCCAGTCGGTAAAGTTTGAACATGTTTAAATGCTTGTTGGACCTCGTCTCACGTTGGACTTACTGTCACTAGAAAACTCTCCTCTCAGTTTGTTTTCGTGTCCTCGCGTCTCGCTGAGTTTTTCTCTCCTGGAATTCATCCGACTGAGTTTCAGTCAACAAACGTCTCAGCTGGTTTCAGATGCAGATGACACGACAAGGATGAACAAACTCAACACATGCGACACATGAAACATTCAGTTAATCAATTTAGTGAAATCAATAAATCAACTACCAAACACATCCATGCATATAAAAACAAATTTAACTGTAGAAAACACTCTAAAATGTACAGAAAACACACATGCAGTGTGTGTAAATATATACACATGTACTGGGGTTAGGGTTACATATATATATAAATATATATATACACACACACTGGGGTTAGGGTTATTTATACACTCTTGAACAAAATCTTAAGACCGGGGGAAACATTGCAAGTACTCGCATTTCACGCTGGTGGATCATAACCGGATTGTAAGTACTGCTTCAAAATGCCAAAAGAAGAAACAGGAGCAAGAGACAAAAAATAGAGAGTGGGCAATTTATTGAAAACTGCATTTAAACTCAAACAGGCTGTTCATCAGCTGATCAAAGGTTTAAGACCATAGGCATAAAAAGGTCTTCAAAGGCCACGTCTCCTCCCACGCCACAAACTTGCCCGTTTGGAATTTGCAAGGGAGCACAGTCCTGATGGCTTCCAACGTTACTGGCATGATAAGGAGATCCCACCGGAGATGTTTTCTACGCGGCACAGTGGAGGAGGCTCCATCATGATTTGGGGTGCTTTTTCCTTCAATGGGAAAATGGAGCTTCAGGTTGTCCAGGGGCGTCAAACGGCGACTGGCTATGTGGACATGTTGCAGGGGGCATCCCTCTTGACTGAGGGCCCCCGTCTGTGCGGTAATGCACAACGCCCGCCTGACGAAGGACTTCTTCCAGGAGAATAACGTTGCTCTTTTGGACCATCCTGAGTGTTCTCCTGATCTAAATCCCATTGAGAACATTTGGGGATGAATGGCAAGGGAAGTTTACAAAAACGGATGTCAGTTCCAGACCGTGGATGCCCTTCATGAAGCCATCTTCACCACATGGAGCAACGTTCCCAGCAGCCTCCTGGGAACAGTCGCATCAAGCATGCCGAAACAAGTGTTCGAAGTGATCAACAAGAACGGTGGGGCTACTCACTACTGAGTCCTTTTTTGACACTTTAGTTCTGTTGTAGTTTTATTTTTGGGCTATGGTCTTAAACCTTTGATCAGCTGATGAACAGCCTCTTAGAGTTTAAATGCAGTTTTCAATAAATTGCCTACTCTCTATTTTTTGTCTCTTGCTCCTGTTTCTTCTTTTGGCATTTTGAAGCAGTACTTACAACCCGGTTATGATCCACCAGCGTGAAATGCGAGTACTTGCAATGTTTCCCCCGGTCTTAAGATTTTGTTCAAGAGTGTATAAATAACCGCAGTATTTACATCTGTTCATGTTTCAACACTGAAGAAATGACCTTGTGCTCCAGTGTAAAGTAGTGACTGTGCAGCTTGTATAACAGTGTAAAGTCGTGAGCGTACAGCTTGTATAGCGTGCAGCTTGTATAACAGTGTAAAGTAGTGAGCGTGCAGCTTGTATAACAGTGTAAAGTAGCGAGCGTGCAGCTTGTATAGCGTACAGCTTGTATAACAGTGTAAAGTAGTGAGCGTGCAGCTTGTATAGCGTACAGCTTGTATAACAGTGTAAAGTAGTGAGTGTGCAGTTTGTATAGCGTACAGCTTGTATAACAGTGTAAAGTAGTGAGTGTGCAGTTTGTATAGCGTACAGCTTGTATAATTCAATTCAATTTTCAATTCAATTTTATTTATATAGCGCCAAATCACAACAACAGTTATCTCACAGCGCTTTTCATAAAAGAGCAGGTCTAGACCGTACTCTGTGATGCTATTTACAGAAGCCCAACAGTTCCCACCAAGAGCAGCACTAGGAGACAGAGGCAAGGAAAAACTTCCTTTAAGAGGCAGAAACCTCGAGCAGAACCATGACTCAGGGTGGGCGGCCATCTGCCTCGACCGGTTGAGGTGAAGGAGAGAGAGAGAGAGAGAGAGAGAGAGAGAGAGGGGAGGGAGGCAGCCTACACAATATCCACACAGAGGTACAGACAGTAAAGGTGATGTTGCTATAGACTAAATGAAAAATGGTACAGATATTTATAGTAGTGTTAATGATAACAATCGTAATGTTAATGATTATAATAATAATAATAACAATAAGACTAGCAACAATAGTCGTTGCAGCAGAGGGTGTCGAGCAGGAACACGGGGGCAGCAGGTGACCCGCAACCACAGATCCAGACTCCACAGCTCCAGAGCCAGAAAACCTGCAGGAAGTGATAGGAGGAGAGAGGAGAGAGACGAGAAAGCACAAGACTACCAGAAAGGGGAGAAGTTGTGTTAGTAACATGCAATAATGGGATGAGGTTGCATACAGAGGGAGAGAAAGTAGAGGAGAGAGGAGCTCAGTGCATCATGGGAAATCCCCCGGCAGTCTTGGCCTATAGCAGCATAACTAAGGGATGGTTCAGGACTCACCTGAGCCAGCCCTAACTATAAGCTTTATCAAAGAGGAAAGTCTTAAGCCTACTCTTAAATGTGGAGATGGTGTCTGCCTCCTGAACCCAAACTGGAACCTGGTTCCACAGGAGAGGAGCTTGATAGCTGAACGCTCTGGCTCCTAGTCTACTTTTGGAGACTCTAGGAACCACAAGTAACCCTGCATTCTGGGAGCGCAGTGCTCTGGTGGGGTAGTAAGGTACTATGAGCTCTTTAAGATAAGATGGTGCCTGACCATTAAGAGCTTTGTAGGTAAGAAGAATGATTTTAAATTCTATTCTGGATTTTACTGGAAGCCAATGCAAAGAAGCTAAAACAGGAGAAATGTGATCTCTTTTCCTGGTTCCTGTCAGAACACGTGCTGCAGCTTTCTAAATCAACTGAAGAGTCTTAACGGACTTTTTCGAGCAGCCTGATAATAAGGAATTGCAATAATCCAGCCTAGAAGTAACAAATGCATGGACTAGTTTTTCTGCATCATTTTTAGACAGGATGTTCCTGATTTTCGCAATATTACGGAGGTGAAAAAAGGCGGTCCTTGAAATTTGCTTAATGTGAGACTTAAACGACATGTCCTGATCAAAGATAACTCCAAGATTCCTCACAGTGGTGCTGGAGGCCAGGGCGATGCCATCCAGGGAAACTATATCTTTAGATAATGCGTCGCGGAGGTGCTTAGGCCCCAGAGCAATAACTTCAGTTTTATCTGAGTTTAACATGAGAAAATTACAGGTCATCCAGGTTTTAACATCCTGAAGGCACATTTGAAGTTTAGCTAACTGATGAGTTTCATCTGGCTTGATCGATAGATATAACTGAGTATCATCTGCATAACAATGAAAGCTTATGGAATATTTCCTGATAATATTGCCTAAAGGAAGCATATATAAAGTGAAGAGGATTGGTCCGAGGACAGATCCTTGAGGAACTCCATGACTAACTTTGGCATGCATGGAGGACTCATCGTTAACATGTACAAACTGAAATCGATCTGATAAATAGGACTTAAACCAGCTTAGAGCGGTTCCTTTAATGCCAATGAAATATTCCAGTCTCTGCAATAGGATCTGATGGTCAATGGTATCAAATGCAGCACTAAGATCTAATAAAACCAGTACAGAGACAAGTCCTTTGTCTGATGCAATAAGGAGGTAGTAATTTTCACCAGTGCTGTCTCTGTGCTATGATGAGCTCTAAATCCTGACTGAAAATCCTCAAATAAACTATTGCTCTGTAGAAAGTCACACAGCTGTTTAGCAACTGCTTTCTCCAGAACCTTAGAGAGAAATGGAAGGTTAGATATAGGTCTATAGTTGGCTAAAACATCCGGATCAAGTTTGGGCTTTTTCAGAAGAGGTTTAATTACAGCTACTTTAAAGTACTGTGGTACATAGCCTGTTGATAAAGATAGATTGATCATATCTAGTATAGAGGTGCTGACTAAGGGTAAAACATCTTTAAGCAGCCTAGTCGGGATGGGGTCTAAGAGGCAGGTTGATGGTTTAGATGAAGAAATTATTGAAGTTAGTTGGTAAAGATTGAGGGAAGCAAAACAGTCTAAACATGTATCTGGTTCTACAGCTGTTTCTAAGGTTCCTGAGTTAAGAGATAAGTCGGTGCCAGTTGAGGGCAGGTCTTGGTGAATTTTGTCTCTAATAGCTAGAATTCTATCATTAAAGAAGCTCATGAAGTCGTAACTACTGAGAGCTATGGGAATACTTGGCTCAGTAGAGCTGTGACTCTCTGTCAGCCTGGCTACAGTGCTGAAAAGAAACCTGGGGTTGTTCCTATTTTCCTCTATTAATGACGAGTAGTACGCTGCTCTGGCATTACGGAGGGCCTTCCTATAAGTTTTAAGACTATCATGCCAAATTAAACGAGAATTTTCCACTTTGGTGGAACGCCAATTCCTCTCAAGTTTCCGCGATATTTGCTTTAATTTGCGAGTTTCAGTATTATACCATGGAGCTAACCGTCTTTGTTTTAGTATTTTCTTTTTTAGAGGGGCTACAGAGTCCAGTGTCATTCGCAGCGAGCCTGCAGCACTATCAACAAGATGATCGATTTGGGAGGGACTGAAATTAGCATAGGAGTCCTCCGTTACTTTGTGACTAGATAATGTATTTAGAGCTGATGGAATCGCATCCTTAAATTTAGCTACAGCACTATCAGACAGACATCTTGTATAGAAATTTTTGCCCAATGGCGAGTAGTTCAGCAATACTGTGCTTGGTACACTATAACGAAGAGAATTGGTTGCAGTGATTTCCAACTTGGGTGCAAAAGACTAAGAACAAGACTTTCAAATGAGTTATAGTTTTGTTTAGGTTTAGAGCTGATTAGTAGGCTAGAGTCGAAGATAGCTGCAACTCCACCTCCTCGGCCTGTGCCTCGAGGAATGTGAGTATTAATATGACTGGGAGGGGTGGATTCATTTAGGCTAACATATTCTCCATCACCCAGCCAGGTTTCAGTAAAACAAAATAAATCAATATCATAATCTGATATTAGTTCATTTACTAGTACACCTTTAGAAGAGAGAGATCTGATGTTTAAGAGTCCACATTTAACTCTCCTATTCGTTTGCACTATTGCTCTTGTGGTTTTAATTTTTATGAGGTTTTTATGCACAGCTCCTCTTCTGTTTACCTTTTTAAATAATTTCGATGGTCGGGGGGCAGACACCGTCACTATAGGATTTTCACTAAGTAACTCCTGAAATGGAGGAGCAGAGAAGTGTATTAGACTGCGACTCTGCCTCCTGGTCTCAACTCTGGGTTGTCATGGATTTGGTCCACTAATAAACTTGGCCAGATTTCTAGAAATGAGAGCTGCTCCTTCCCAAGTGGGATGGATGCCGTCTCTCCGGATCAGACCAGGTCTTCCCCAGAAAGTCTGCCAATGATCAACAAAGCCCACATCGTTTGCTGGACACCACCTCGACAACCAGCGGCGGAATGACGACATGCGGCTATACATGTCATCACTGGTCAGATTTGGCAGGGGTCCAGAGAAAACTACGGTGTCCGACATTGTTTTTGCATATGTACACACCGACCCAACATTAATCTTAGTGACCTCCGATTGGCGTAACCGGGAGTCATTACCGCCGACGTGAATAACAATCTTACTGTATTTACGTTTATCCTTAGCCAGCAGTTTCAAATAAGACTCAATGTCGCCCGCTCTGGCCCCTGGCCGCTGAGTGGGGAAAATCTGTTAGAAACGTGAACAGGTTGATGATGCCCCGTGGACTTTGAATGCTTACGACTATTCCTCCTTCGCCTCCATGTCTATAAATAAACTACACTTATTACACGTACCATTACCGCTAAAGGAGGCAGAGGAGTAACTGAACATCTGACACACCGAGCAGGAGAAAGTAGGAGAGAGAGAGGGAGGAGGAGACGCCATCGCTAGCTGCTAAGCTAAAGTCGCTAACGGCTAAGCTAAAGTACTGTAGCGTCAGTTACCAAAACTTTAGAACAACTATGAGATTGAACAGCAGTCACTAAAAGATGGAAAGAACTGTGAGTGCTTAGGCAAAATTACTGTAAAGAATAAGTGTTTAGCGGACAGTTGGCCGCTGTAATCAAACAAATGTAACTGATATTTAGCGAGAGCAGCGCAACACGGTACCAACACACAGGCACCGGAAACGGAAATGAGTCGACACGCTTACCGCAATACGTCAGCAGTACGTCAGCCAAGACCAGTCAAGCTCCAACAACCTCAAGTATAGTATATATACTACTTTACACTGTTATACTGTGTAAAGTAGTGACTGTACAGCTTGTATAACAGTGTAAAGTAGTGAGCGTGCAGCTTGTATAATAGTGTAAAGTAGTGAGTGTGCAGCTTCTATAACAGTGTAAAGTAGTGAGCGTGCAGCTTGTATAACAGTGTAAAGTAGTGTGTGCAGCTTCTATAACAGTGTAAAGTAGTGAGCGTACAGCTTGTGTAACAGTGTAAAGTAGTGAGTGTGCAGCTTCTATAACAGTGTAAAGTAGTGAGCGTGCAGCTTGTATAACAGTGTAAAGTAGTGTGTGCAGCTTCTATAACAGTGTAAAGTAGTGAGCGTACAGCTTGTGTAACAGTGTAAAGTAGTGAGCGTGCAGCTTGTATGACAGTGTAAAGTAGTGAGTGTGCAGCTTGTGTAAAGTAGTGAGCGTGCAGCTTGTATGACAGTGTAAAGTAGTGAGTGTACAGCTTGTGTAAAGTAGTGAGCGTGCAGCTTGTATAACAGTGTAAAGTAGTGAGCGTGCAGCTTGTATAGCGTACAGCTTGTATAACAGTGTAAAGTAGTGAGCGTGCAGCTTGTATAACAGTGTAAAGTAGTGAGTGTGCAGCTTCTATAACAGTGTAAAGTAGTGAGCGTACAGCTTGTATAACAGTGTAAAGTAGTGAGTGTGCAGCTTCTATAACAGTGTAAAGTAGTGAGCGTACAGCTTGTGTAACAGTGTAAAGTAGTGAGCGTGCAGCTTGTATGACAGTGTAAAGTAGTGAGTGTGCAGCTTGTGTAAAGTAGTGAGCGTGCAGCTTGTATGACAGTGTAAAGTAGTGAGTGTACAGCTTGTGTAAAGTAGTGAGCGTGCAGCTTGTATAACAGTGTAAAGTAGTGAGTGTGCAGCTTCTATAACAGTGTAAAGTAGTGAGCGTACAGCTTGTATAACAGTGTAAAGTAGTGAGTGTGCAGCTTCTATAACAGTGTAAAGTAGTGAGCGTACAGCTTGTGTAACAGTGTAAAGTAGTGAGCGTGCAGCTTGTATGACAGTGTAAAGTAGTGAGTGTGCAGCTTGTGTAAAGTAGTGAGCGTGCAGCTTGTATGACAGTGTAAAGTAGTGAGTGTACAGCTTGTGTAAAGTAGTGAGCGTGCAGCTTGTATAACAGTGTAAAGTAGTGAGTGTGCAGCTTGTGTAAAGTAGTGAGCGTGCAGCTTGTATGACAGTGTAAAGTAGTGAGTGTACAGCTTGTGTAAAGTAGTGAGCGTGCAGCTTGTATAACAGTGTAAAGTAGTGAGCGTGCAGCTTGTATAGCGTACAGCTTGTATAACAGTGTAAAGTAGTGAGCGTGCAGTTTGTATAGCGTACAGCTTGTATAACAGTGTAAAGTAGTGAGTGTGCAGCTTCTATAACAGTGTAAAGTAGTGAGCGTACAGCTTGTATAACAGTGTAAAGTAGTGAGTGTGCAGCTTCTATAACAGTGTAAAGTAGTGAGCGTACAGCTTGTGTAACAGTGTAAAGTAGTGAGCGTGCAGCTTGTATGACAGTGTAAAGTAGTGAGTGTGCAGCTTGTGTAAAGTAGTGAGCGTGCAGCTTGTATGACAGTGTAAAGTAGTGAGTGTACAGCTTGTGTAAAGTAGTGAGCGTGCAGCTTGTATAACAGTGTAATGTAGTGAGTGTGCAGCTTGTATGACAGTGTAAAGTAGTGAGCGTACAGCTTGTATGACAGTGTATGACAGTGTAAAGTAGTGAGCGTGCAGCTTGTATGACAGTGTAAAGTAGTGAGCGTACAGCTTGTGTAAAGTAGTGAGCGTGCCGCTTGTGTAAAGTAGTGAGCGTGCAGCTTGTATAACAGTGTAAAGTAGTGAGCGTACAGCTTGTGTAAAGTAGTGAGCGTGCAGCTTGTATAACAGTGTAAAGTAGTGAGTGTGCAGCTTGTGTAAAGTAGTGAGCGTGCAGCTTGTATAACAGTGTAAAGTAGTGAGTGTGCAGCTTGTGTAAAGTAGTGAGCGTACAGCTTGTGTAAAGTAGTGAGTGTGCAGCTTCTATAACAGTGTAAAGTAGTGAGCGTGCAGCTTGTATGACAGTGTAAAGTAGTGAGTGTACAGCTTGTGTAAAGTAGTGAGCGTGCAGCTTGTATAACAGTGTAATGTAGTGAGTGTGCAGCTTGTATGACAGTGTAAAGTAGTGAGCGTACAGCTTGTGTAACAGTGTAAAGTAGTGAGCGTGCAGCTTGTATAACAGTGTAGAGTAGTGAGCGTGCAGCTTGTATGACAGTGTAAAGTAGTGAGCGTACAGCTTGTGTAAAGTAGTGAGCGTGCCGCTTGTGTAAAGTAGTGAGCGTGCAGCTTGTATAACAGTGTAAAGTAGTGAGCGTACAGCTTGTGTAAAGTAGTGAGCGTGCAGCTTGTATAACAGTGTAAAGTAGTGAGCGTACAGCTTGTGTAAAGTAGTGAGCGTACAGCTTGTATAACAGTGTAAAGTAGTGAGCGTGCATCTTGTAGAACAGTGTAAAGTAGTGTGCGTGCAGCTTGTGTAAAGTAGTGAGCGTACAGCTTGTATAACAGTGTAAAGTAGTGAGTGTGCAGCTTGTATGACAGTGTAAAGTAGTGAGCGTAGAGCTTGTGTAACAGTGTAAAGTAGTGAGCGTACAGCTTGTGTAAAGTAGTGAGCGTACAGCTTATGTAACAGTGTAAAGTAGTGAGCGTACAGCTTGTATAACAGTGTAAAGTAGTGAGCGTGCATCTTGTAGAACAGTGTAAAGTAGTGAGCGTACAGCTTGTGTAAAGTAGTGAGCGTACAGCTTGTGTAAAGTAGTGAGCGTGCATCTTGTAGAACAGTGTAAAGTAGTGAGCGTACAGCTTGTGTAAAGTAGTGAGCGTACAGCTTGTAGAACAGTGTAAAGTAGTGAGCGTGCATCTTGTAGAACAGTGTAAAGTAGTGAGCGTACAGCTTGTGTAAAGTAGTGAGCGTACAGCTTGTGTAAAGTAGTGAGTGTGGATCTTGTAGAACAGTGTAATGTAGTGAGCGTACAGCTTGTATAACAGTGTAAATTTGCTGTCCCCTCAAAATAACACATCACACAGCCATTAATCTCTCAACAAAAGTGAGGACACCCCTCAGTGAAAATGTCCACATTGGGTCCAATCAGCCATTTTCCCTCCCCGGTGTCATGTTTTTAAACTCGCGTCAGTATGGACTCGTCGTTAACATCAGTTAGATTCTCCAGAGTTCCATCGATCAGAAACAACGAGCACCAAAGTACCGTTCGGTGGTGAGGAGACGGTGCGCCGGGGCATTTACAGATTTATTCTTTAGGTATCGACATTTGGTACTACGTGATATTTTTGGACACTTGTCAGTATCGAAGCATTTCAATCGGAGCCATAAAAGAATGGAAGTCCGGTCCCGGCCTGAGTGCTGGTAGCCAGACCCAGACTTCCTTCAACGGTAGATTTACTTTTACAACCGATGGCCGTGACCAGTAGACCAGACCGGACCCCCTCGGCCCTGAGAGGAGGTGGTCTCGGTTTGTTTGTGGTTGGAGTGTGATCCGACCCAAACTACCAGAAACTACTTTCACCATGTGAGGCTTAGTGAACATGTGTTGGCGGTTAGCATGCTCAGTTAGCTCCTTGTTCTGCTGTGATGTTTTTATAACGACCCGTTCCTCTTGATTGAAGCAGGTGGAACGCAGTAGGTCCATTTTGTGCAGAAGAGTCACATGGCGCGTCAGAGCCTGATGAAGAAACGCCGCAGCGAAACCCAATGTCTGTGGCGGGGGTCTGAGGTTTGGTCAGCTGATGATTCATTTACCTGCTGACGGCGAGACATTTATGGACCGTGCGACCCCGCAGAAGTCAAAGATCACCGTGTTCACCTGTCACTCATTAATCTTATCTCCACCCTGCAGGGGAAACCTCACATCTCCAGACTCCTGAAGACTTCCACGTTTTAAAAAATTAAATATAAAAACATGCGTTCAGCAACCGTGGGACGTTTCAGTGCTGCCGGGTGTAAAGGAACCGGTGGACTCATCACGACTCCACCTGCGAGTGTGTGTCTTAGTGTGTGTTTGTGTGTTAATGCGTGTGAAACACGGTGTCAAGTCACGGTGAACAAAGGAACACGGAGTTTAAATGTTGAAAATTAACACACCTGTTAAACTCTACAATCATTGTCAGCCGCTGTTAGCACAGATGTCCTCTACTGTGACCTGCAGACTGACCACTGATTGGTTGTCAGTGTGACATCACAGCTGGTGTCTCAGATGTTATTTGTTTGTACACCAACACTCACCCCCTGAGGGTCTGACAAAACGTAGTACAAAAACATCACTGCCACCTGCTGGTCATTATTATTAAACCCCTGAAGCTGACAAAGTACTGCATCAGTACATGTTCAGAATACTGTAATACTGTTCCAGTACACAGCGTACTACATGTAGTACATGTACTACCCGGATGTTTCTGCAGCTGTTTATGCTACAGATTCATTTTAAAACAACAAAGTCTGAACAAAAATAAAAAGCTTTTACTCGTTTTACAGTCTGAGTTTCTTTATTCAAACATATTTACAGAGAAAAACCTCCAACTGTCCCTAAAGGCATCATGGTGAGTTCACTGATACCTCACTGTCAGGACAAACAAGCACTTTGCCTCCGAGGAGAGATGATTCAGACTGAAGCATAAATATCAAAGCTAATTCCAGTAAATACACTCACGATGCCTTCACTGACTCTCTGACTGTCAGAGCTGCTGCAGAGAACATTCCAGCATTTATCTACAAAAATACAAGAGTAAAAATATACAGGAGGTGAGGTGGAGCTGGGCCGTCCAATCAGATCAACCCACCGCTCCATCCTGAGCTGTGATTGGTGGATGGCGTTCTACAGCGTGGTAAGGAACTCTCGGACCTGCGGGAGAAACAGAGTCCAGATCAGACCAAAAAATACAGAACTCTTCAGAACGCCAGTAGGAAATGACAGGAACCTTGTTGATGACGGCTTCCTGTTTGATCCGATCGTTCTTGAAGTCGTCGTTGACGTCCAGAACGAGAACGGGGAGATCGTTCAGGTACTCAAAGTCCAACCTGAACACACACAGACAGGTTAATGTGACCTTGAACGCAGCACTGCTTTCAATCACAGATCTAGAACACTAATCTAACATGTTCTGAGCGTGCTCAGTGGCGTCTCACCTGAGGGTCCTGTTAAAGAGCCAGGCCTCATGTTTGAAGTGAAGCTGTTCGAGGTACTCCAGAGGAATCCCCTCCTCCTCCTCCCTGCCCCGGTGGAGCAGCCGCTGCATACAGCGCTGAAATATACAGACAAACACGTGAGCCTGAAGGCGGCGCTGAAACACACGGCACAAACAAGTGAGCCTGAAGGCGGCGCTACTCTTCAGCAGCAGTTTACCTGCGGCTGAGCTCTCAGGTAGATGATGGCGTCGAGGGCGATGTCCGGTTCGAACTGGTTCAGTAACCAGGTGTGCCAGTCCTGAAAAACACTCCACTCCGTTTCTGTCAGGCTCCCGCACTCAAACAGGTTGGACGCAAACACGTACCTGTACACACAGTACACAGGGTTATACTGCAGTACCCTAACCCTGCCTCAGGTGGGTGGGGGGGTGTGTGGTCACCTGTTTTCACCTGTGTGAAAACCATTCTAGAGCAGTACCAGAGATCCCCACCCAGTGCCTCAGTCTGTCTAACATGATGCTGTGATCAATGGTGTCAAAAGCAGCGCTAAGGTCCAGGAGTACCAGGACTGAGCACATGCCTTCATCAGCAGACATTAAAAGGTCATTGGTGACTTTAAGCAGTCTCAGTGCTGTGGTACTTCCTGAAACCAGACTGAAACTTTTCAAATAATTTGTTATTTTCCAGCACAGTGAGCAGCTGTTTGGACACAATTCTTTCTAGAATCTTTGCAATAAAAGGCAGTTTTGAAATTGGTCTAAAATTATGTGGGAGGGAGGGATCTAAACCAGGTTTCTTTAAAAGTGGGTTCATGCAAGCCGTTTTAAAATAATCAGGGACACAACCAGTAGATAGGGAGCTGTTGAAAACAGAGATCAAATGTTGGAATCAGACAGGTGTTGGCTTTGGCTCTGAAAGAATGTGCAAAACTTTAAAACACTTTGTTCATTAAAGATGCGAGAACACACAGAGCTCGGTGAGGCGGCATTAGTAACAGGCGAATCGCAGCTAAAAACAATACATCTGTGGTCAGATATGGTCATGTCCACTAATTCCACAGAGGAAATGCTGACACCCAGGGTAAAAACCAAGTCCAGTGTATGACCACGGTTATGTGTTTGCCCTTTGACATGTTGTCTGAAGTTAAAAGAAGTGGCCATATTTAAAAAGTCAGTTGCATTAACATTGTTGGGGTCATCAACATGAATATTAAAATCGCCACAAAGAACAATTCTGTCATAATTTAAAACCAGAGTAGATTCAGGAAGTTCTGATAAAAATCCTGCTGGCTGTTTTGGGGGGCGATAAATTATAACAAATATGAGGTGGTTGCAGCCCTCCAACTTTAAGAGTGAGAACTTCAAAGGAGTTAAACTCATCACAGCGTACTTGATGACATTTAAAATTTTTCCTATACACGCTCACTAGCCCACCACCACGACCACTGACCCTCGGTTGACTAAAGCAATCATATTGAGGCGGACACACACTGGTCTATGCGTGATGATGACAGGAATAGAAGTCTGTGGAACAGCGCTGGGAGCAGACGGCTTTACATGCCAGCAGGTGGAGACAGTTGTTTGTGGCAGTGAGCCAGAGATCTGTTCAGTGAGCGGCGGTGCGTCCAGGTGTGCTGCATGAATGATTAGTCATTCACGTAAGTCATGTGTGTGTGGGGTCACCTGTCTCAGGTGGGGGTGGGGTCACCTGTCTCAGGTGGGGCTGGTTACCTGTCTGAGTAGACGGAGCGCTCGTAGAACTGAACGGGGTTTTCGGCCTGCTGAAGTTTGAGAGACGGAGGCTGAAGCTGAGAGCGAACTCTGCTCAGACTGGCGTAGCTCTACAGAGAGAGACACAGGTGAGTTTCACTGAAGCACCTGCTGCTGCTGAGTGGGCGGAGTCAGGTGTAGTTACCTGGAAGGTGTACGACCAGCGGCTCGGTTTATCGTATAACATCTGCAGCAGGTTTCCTCCACTCTTCTGAGAGGAGCTCAGCTCCTGCACACAGGTAAACAGGTAAACAGGTGAGATGTGGCCCTGCATGTGTAGGACTCTACAGAGGAGCCTGCAACGTAACAGCGTGTTGTGTTCAGGTGCTGCATGTTCACCTGGTAAATGTCGCTGTCGTTCTGGACGTTACACCATTTCCCGATGGGTTCAGGAATCACCTCCCAGTCCTCCGACGCCTCCTGAAGGAGGCGCACCAAGGTGGACTTTCCTGCAGCTGAGACACAGACAGAGACAGGTTAGAGATAGACAGACAAAGACAGACAGACGGAGACAGAGACAGGTTAGAGACAGACAGACAGAGACAGAGACAGGTTAGAGACAGACAGACAGACAGAGACAGGTTAGAGACAGACAGACGGAGACAGAGACAGGTTAGAGACAGACAGACAGAGACAGACAGACGGAGACAGAGACAGGTTAGAGACAGAGACAGGTTAGAGACAGGTTAGAGACAGACAGGTTAGAGACAGACAGACGGAGACAGAGACAGGTTAGAGACAGACAGACAGAGACAGACAGACGGAGACAGAGACAGGTTAGAGACAGAGACAGGTTAGAGACAGACAGACGGAGACAGGTTAGAGACAGACAGACGGAGACAGGTTAGAGACAGACAGACAGAGACAGACAGGTTAGAGACAGACAGACGGAGACAGAGACAGGTTAGAGACAGACAGACAGAGACAGGTTAGAGACAGACAGACAGAGACAGACAGACGGAGACAGACAGACGGTGACAGACAGGTTAGAGACAGGTTAGAGACAGAGACAGGTTAGAGACAGACAGACGGAGACAGGTTAGAGATAGACAGACAGAGACAGACAGACAGAGACAGGTTAGAGATAGACAGACGGAGACAGACAGACGGAGACAGAGACAGACAGACAGACGGAGACAGGTTAGAGATAGACAGACAGAGACAGGTTAGAGACAGACAGACGGAGACAGACAGACGGAGACAGGTTAGAGATAGACAGACAGAGACAGACAGGTTAGAGATAGACAGGTTAGAGATAGACAGACAGAGACAGACAGGTTAGAGATAGACAGGTTAGAGATAGACAGACAGAGACAGACAGGTTAGAGATAGACAGATTAGAGATAGACAGACAGAGACAGACAGACAGAGACAGACAGGTTAGAGACAGACAGGTTAGAGACAGACAGGTTAGAGACAGACAGACAGAGACAGACAGGTTAGAGACAGACAGATGGAGACAGACAGACGGAGACAGACAGACAGGTTAGAGACAGACAGACAGAGACAGACAGACGGAGACAGACAGAGACAGACAGGCAGAGACAGACAGGTCAGAGACAGACAGGTTAGAGACAGACAGGTTAGAGACAGACAGAGACAGGTTAAACCCGGCAGGTTCAGGTACACAGAGGTTTTCCAGGTGCTCATAAAGGGATGATGATTTTACTAATACTACAATACATTTCATACTGTACTTACTGTAAATACAGCATGTTTTTAGACACATACAATCAAAACATAAAGTATTGCTGTAGATTAAACTAGTAAGCAGTATTATTAAGTAGTTAAACAATAAATACCACATTTACATTCCTCTTACACACATAATATACTAATATACTACTGTATAATGAGTACTTTTACTTTTGGTATATTTAGTTAACACTTCTGTAACGTTACTTCACCCGAAGTAAGAATACGCAGGACTTTCTCCTGTTCTAACAGAGTATTTGTACACAGAGGTAGTAACGTTACTACGCATCTCAACACTTTATCCACCCAGCACGTTCACACGCGAACCGGAAGCCCAAGTTTCACCGATTATTGATTACTGATCAGTTTCATTTGGCGCCAAACGGCTCGTGAAGGCGGGAGGACAGACCGGCCATCAGCCGCCCGGTGTTCACCGGGAGGACCGGCTGACACTCGGTCACCGGGCCGGGACTAAATGCCGCGGTTTCAGAACTCACCGATGTTGCCCTCGATGGAGATCTTCTTCTCTCGGCGGGAGAAGCTGCCGTCCAGCGGCGGACTGGCGGGAACACGGCACGATCTCTTCGGTGGAGTCGCCATGTTGAAAACAACCTGCTCGCGCTGCTTTGTCCTTAAAGTTAGTTGTTTGTTTGTTTGTTTGTTTGTTTGTTTGTTTGTTTGCGTTGTCCGCGCGGAGAGTGGCTGACTGACTGACCGCGCGCTGTTTCTTGAATTAAATCCCGCGCGCGGAGAGTTCCGTTTCCGGGGCGGGGCTAAAGCGGAGCTGAGATGTTTTACTCGAACAGCGTGAGAAGATGTCTCACTCCGTTTCTAGCAGAGGAAATAAAGTCTGCGATACAGAACCTCACAGATAAAAAGTTAAAGACATTCACACACCTTTATCTAAAATTAAGGTGACCAGATTTCTGAAAGGAAAACTGGGGACATTTTTGGTTTGGTGGTCAGTAGGTCATTAAACATTATAATGTTAATATAGGATCACTGAGATCTTGTCTTTATTTTATACAGAAGTCAGCAGTAAGTCATGTTAATCAGAGGCTACAGTCTGTTTTCCACATATGAACAAGGATATTAGACATCCTCCCACCAAACACATCCTCCATCAGCAGCAACAGGCTTCTGTCATTGGCTACAGTCACTAAGCGTCCGGCCTGGTTACTCTGGAAACTGCAAACTGTAAAGTTTCACAAAGACAAACACACGGGGACATTTCTGGGGACAGGCCCCCAAAACCGGGACGGTCCCCGGAAGAAGAAACTTTGATGATCCAGACTCAGAGGGGTTAATGATTCTCTTCAGTTTATTATTAATAACAGCATGACTGTAGAGTCCTGATCTCGACTCCACCGGCTCCACATCAAGAAGCAGCAGCAGCAGATCCTCCTCTGCCTCTGATTGGCTCAGCCTGACCATGACGCGCAAACAGGAGGGATCGATAAAAGGCAGCAGGGGGCAGCGGTCGCCATCTTGGCTGGACCCAGAGGAGAAGAAGAAGCAGACATGCGCAGTGCGGACGTGGATGACTGCAGGAGAAGATGGCTGCGCCCATAGACCTGGAGCTGAAGAAGGTAACTTCATCTCACCTGCTCACGCGCTCTCTGGGTTTTACCGCGAACGGCAACCGACCCGACGCACGCGACGCGCCGTTACACCCGTTTAACAAGCGGCCGGTTAGCAGCTCTGAAGCTAACACCGGAGCTAACGTTAGCACGAGCAGCTAACACCGATCACACGCGCGCGCGAGCGTCAGAAAAATAAAAACGCCAATTTACACATCTAACAGCAGAGAAGAAGGTAGCTCAGGCGGCTCGTGCTGTCGGTTGTCATAGTGACACAGGTACAGTCAGGTGATGACTGACACCTGAGATGTTTCAGAGACCAGATAGACTGTAGACCAGAACCCGGAGCTGCTCAGGACGAGGTTAGGTTCAACAGACTGAGGGTTTCTGTTGTCCTGCAGAGCCTGAACGCAACACACTGCTTCAGACACTGAGCCATTTACTGAGGGCCACGTTACCGCAGGCTTCACTGAGACGTTTACTGAGGGCCACGTTACCGCGGGCCTCACTGAGACGTTTACTGAGGGCCACGTTACCGCAGGCTTCACTGAGACGTTTACTGAGGGCCACGTTACCGCGGGCCTCACTGAGACGTTTACTGAGGGCCACGTTACCGCGGGCTTCACTGAGACGTTTACTGAGGGCCACGTTACCGCGGGCTTCACTGAGACGTTTACTGAGGGCCACGTTACCGCGGGCTTCACTGAGACGTTTACTGAGGGCCACGTTACCGCGGGCCTCACTGAGACGTTTACTGAGGGCCACGTTACCGCGGGCCTCACTGAGACGTTTACTGAGGGCCACGTTACCGCGGGCTTCACTGAGACGTTTACTGAGGGCCACGTTACCGCGGGCTTCACTGAGACGTTTACTGAGGGCCACGTTACCGCGGGCCTCACTGAGACGTTTACTGAGGGCCACGTTACCGCAGGCTTCACTGAGACGTTTACTGGGGGCCACGTTACCGCAGGCTTCACTGAGACGTTTACTGGGGGCCACGTTACCGCAGGCTTCACTGAGACATTTACTGGGGGCCACGTTACCGCAGGCTTCACTGAGACATTTACTGGGGGCCACGTTACCGCAGGCTTCACTGAAGGCCACTGAGACATTTACTGGGGGCCACGGTACCGCAGGCTTCACTGAGGGCCACTGAGACGTTTACTGAGGGCCACGTTACCGCAGGCTTCACTGAGGGCCACTGAGACATTTACTGGGGGCCACGTTACCGCAGGCTTCACTGAGGGCCACTGAGACATTTACTGGGGGCCACGTTACCGCAGGCTTCACTAAGACATTTACTGGGGGCCACGTTACCGCAGGCTTCACTAAGACATTTACTGGGGGCCACGTTACCGCAGGCTTCACTGAGACGTTTACTGAGGGCCACGTTACCGCAGGCTTCACTGAGGGCCACTGAGACGTTTACTGAGGGCCACGTTACCGCAGGCTTCACTGAGGGCCACTGAGACATTTACTGGGGGCCACGTTACCGCAGGCTTCACTGAGACATCTACTGGGGGCCACGTTACCGCTCCGGGACACACCTGTCCTATGGGTCAGGATCACCTGAAGGCCGTCACTGTTCGTGTAGGACTGTGTCTGTGACTGGTTTCCATGGTAACCTCTCATCAGGCGTTCAGGTGGGAGTGACGCCTCTCTCGTCTCCCGCAGGCGTTCTCTGAGCTGCAGGTGAAGATGATCGACACGCAGCAGAAGGTGAAGCTGGCCGACCTGCAGATCGATCAGCTGACCCGGGTCCAGAAACACGCCAAGCTGACGCACGCCGAGATCACCACGCTGCCCGACAACACGCGGCTGTACGAGGGCGTCGGACGCATGTGAGTCTCTCTGGTCCACCGGGACAGGTTGCACTGACAGGAGCCATGACATCACTCAGGTGTGTTTACCTGTGTGTGTGTGTGTTTCAGGTTCATCCTCCAGTCGAAGGAGGACATCAACAATCAGCTGACCGACAAACAAAAGACAGCTGACGAGAAAATCAAAGAGCTCGAGGTACAAATACACAACGGAATACTGTCGGGGGGTCCTCGTGTGTGTTCGGTGCTCTGACTCTGTGTGTTGTGTGATTTCCAGCAGAAGAAGGTGTACCTTGAACGCAGCGTGAAAGAAGCAGAAGACAACATCAGAGAGATGCTGCTGTCCAGGAGAGCCCAGTGACCCACACCTGGAGCGTGCACACGCACACACTGATCACACACTGATCACACACTGATCACACACTGATCACGTCAGTAACTGTTACTAATAAAGGGTTGAACCTTCAGTCTGTGTGTGTTAATGGAAACGTGTTGGTGGTGAACAGTGAGCTCAGCTGCGGCTTTGACAGGGGATCCACCTGAAGCAGAGAGACCTGAACAGTCCTCCTCCTCTGTGTGGTCCTGATGAAGTACAGATCAAATCAGTCCCGAGTCCAGGTTTTCACACCTGCAGGATTCAGGTCCTCATCAAACTTCCCTTCATCAGTTCTTAGAGTCGGAGGTTCAGGAGACGCTTCAGTCCGAGTGAAACATTCATACTGTTCACCGTTACGCCGTGCACGCCGTTTAGAACAGACTGCCGATACGCCGTGTATAATGCACTTGTGCTAATATTTCCTGCTGGAAAGAAATTCAAAGTGAACCCCGTACACGGGGTCTTTAACGGGTCTGACCTGCAGCATCAGTTACCATGGATACCAGAGAGTCTGCTGCTTCACAAAGAAACCAAACAGGAAACAAATCAGTTTTATTTTCCTCTGAACACAAACAGGTTTATCTACATGTCACTGCACTGGCGGCTGTGATGACGTCACTGCACTGGCGGCTGTGATGACGTCACTGCACTGGCTGTGATGTCATCTGTTGTTGTTGTTTGGGTTCTGGACGAAGTTGATGGAGTAGGAGCCGGTGTCTGCATCCTGGTTCACCTGGAAGTTGTTGGTGGAGAGTCCGAAAGGCCTCAGGACCAGGTTCCCCAGGTCCTTCAGTTTGCCTGCAGCAGGAAGTGTTTCAGATCAGTAAGGAGACGTCTGCTGGAACACAGCTGACCTGAGAACAGCTACACATGTTGATCACTGAAGCTAAAACATAATGAACAGTGTGCCGTTCCTTTAACGTGGTGTGTTTAGGTGCAGTACGTACTCATCATCTCCTCCTTCAACTTCTCGTTTCTCTCCTGAATCTGCTGAGGTAACCTCTGAAACACAGACAGGTAGAGAGAGACGGGTTAGAGACAGAGAGACAGGTAGAGATACAGACAGGTAGAGAGAGTTAGAGACAGAGACACAGGTAGAGAGAGACAGACAGGTTAGAGACAGAGAGACAGGTAGAGATACAGACAGGTTAGAGACAGAGAGACAGGTAGAGAGAGACAGACAGGTTAGAGACAGAGAGACAGGTAGAGATACAGACAGGTTAGAGATAGAGAGACACAGGTAGAGAGAGACAGAGACAGGTTAGAGACAGGTAGAGAGAGACAGAGACAGGTTAGAGACAGAGACACAGGTAGAGGGAGACAGAGACAGGTTAGAGACAGAGACACAGGTAGAGAGAGACAGAGACAGGTTAGAGACAGAGACACAGGTAGAGAGAGACAGAGACAGGTTAGAGACAGTTCAATGTTCCTGCTTCACTGGTAAAGAACCTTCCTGTAACAGCAGCTCAGTGGGTCCAGGTCTTCAGCGGGTCCAGGTCTTCATCAGTGCGCCTACACTTGCTCCTATTTTATTTTGAAGGCTGGCCCTCAGTGGACAGAATCCCTTCATTTCTTAACAAGACTCTTATTGTGAAACATTTGCTGCTGCCTTCTGGTGGCTTCGTGCGTTACTACATCACACAGTTCGCTCAGACAGCAGGGGCCTCATGAAGAAACCCCTGGGGCCCTGGGGCCCTCATGTACAAACAGGTTACGTGTGCTGTCACGAGTCACAGAGCGCCGCTCGGCCGGCTGCAGGGGGACCGGGGCCCCGCTGATGTCGGAGAATTACAGAGCTTCTCTGACTCGGGTTTATTCTCGTTGGCCAACTTTTGAATTATTTCTTTGCTCGCTGGGATCCAGAAGAGGAGGTTTCAGTTGAGAGACGGACTCTTGTGGAGATCTGGGCTGAGACAAGGACTCGTTCTTTGGTGGTTGGACTGTGGGGTTTGCTACTGAACAACACGGTGGTGAACGTACTTCTCCTGGTGGTCTGCAGGCCGACCTGATCATGTTATTTCAGATTATTTCACGCCATCACTTGAGGGCCTGAGCGCCTGGGGCCGGGTCCGGGCCTTAGCGCCTGGGGCCGGGACCCTACCCCGCCGTCCTTCCTAGCACGCCGGTCCTGCTCCGTGTTGGATGGCCGACTCGTGAACACCACATGAAGTAATCGAACGGTCTGAGCAGAGGATCTTTCATCATGTGATTGGCTGTCATCTAAATGAAACCTGATCTCCGACATAAACAACAGGCCAGCTGCGCCCTCCTGTTTCTGTCACTAACAGACCCGTGTGATGTCCCAGCAGTCAGTGAACTCACCATGCAGGCCTGCCTGGCGCTGGTCTGGTTCGGGTCTCGGTCCAGAACCTTCTTGTAGTCCTCCAGCGCCTCGTCCAGCTTCTCCGTCTGCTCGTAAAGCTCCGCCCTCCTCAGCAGCGCCCGCACGTAGTCAGGATTCAACTCTATCGCTACGGCAACAAGACGACCAATCAGTACACAGATCGATCGGTGACCCCCTGCTGCCGTTAGCCTACAGAACGATGTCATCACTCACCTCTGGTGCAGTCTGAGATCGCCAGGTCCTTCAGACCCTGACAGGGAGACAGACGCGGTTACAGCTCCGCCCAGCGACATCAATCAATCAAAATGTATTTACTGAGCACAATCAGTGCTGTACAGAGATATAAAAAAAGCAAACATCAATTTACCGGTTATCACATACACGTAACGTACACCGTTAAAACACTAACAAATGAGTTCCTCCAAGGGTCAAAGGTCAAAAGCCAGATGAAGAGATGGGTTTGAAGACAAGTTTTAAAATCAGACAGGAAGCGGGTCTGATGGTAACAGGCAACGGTCCCTTTAAGTTTGCAAGGGGTTTTAGGCGCTCTCAGGAGAAGTTTGTCAGCTGACCTGAGCGAACGGGCAGGTGATTAAGGATAAAGCAGCTCAGATAAATAAGGGGGGGCACATTAAAGAGCGACGGGCCGAGAGTTTGATCATCAATAACTAAAATAGGAACTCTGGAGCCACACATTCAGTCGCATAAAACAGAAAATGATTCACGAACACAGATCGCGTGTTGTTGCCGTGTTGTTGCCGTGTTGGTGCAATGTTGGATGTTGGCGTGTTATTAGCGTGATGTCGGCATATTGTTGGCGTATTATTGGCATGATGTCGCCGTGATGTTGGCGTATTATTGGCGTGATGTTGGCCTATTATTGGCGTCATGTTGCCGTATTATTGGCGTCATGTTGCCGAGATGTTGGCGTGTTGGATGTTGGCGTATTATTGGCGTGATGTTGGCATATTGTTGGCGTATTATTGGCGTGATTTCGCTGTGATGTTGCCGAGATGTCAGCGTATTATTGGCGTGATGTTGGCGTATTATTGGCGTGATGTCGGCGTATTGTTGGTGTGATGTCGGCGTATTGTTGGTGTGATGTCTGCGTATTGTTGGTGTGATGTTGGCGTATTATTGGCGTGATGTTGGCGTATTATTGGCGTGATGTCGGCGTATTATTGGCGTGATGTCGGCGTATTGTTGGTGTGATGTCGGCGTATTGTTGGTGTGATGTCGGCGTATTATTGACGTGATGTTGGCGTATTGTTGGTGTGATGTCGGCGTATTATTGACGTGATGTTGCCGTATTATTGGCGTTATGTTGCCGAGATGTTGGCATGTTGGTGCGATGTTGGATGTTGGTGTATTATTGGCGTGATGTTGGCATATTGTTGGCGTATTATTGGCGTGATGTTGGCATATTGTTGGCGTATTATTGGGGTGATGTCGGCGTGATGTTGCCGAGATGTCGCCGTATTATTGCCGTGATGTTGGCCTATTATTGCCGTGATGTTGGCCTATTATTGCCGTGATGTTGGCCTATTATTGCCGTGATGTTGGCCTATTATTGCCGTGATGTTGGCCTATTATTGCCGTGATGTCGCCGAGATGTCGGCGTATTTTGGCGTGATGTTGGCGTGATGTTGGTGTATTATTGGCCTATTATAGGCGTGATGTTGGTGTATTATTGGCCTATTATTGGCGTGATGTTGGCGTGATGTTGCCGAGATGTCGCCGTATTATTGCCGTGATGTTGGCCTATTATTGCCGTGATGTTGGCCTATTATTGCCGTGATGTCGCCGAGATGTCGGCGTATTATTGGCGTGATGTTGGCGTGATGTTGGTGTATTATTGGCCTATTATAGGCGTGATGTTGGTGTATTATTGGCCTATTATTGGCGTGATGTTGGCGAGACGTTGCTATATTATTGGCGTGATGTTAGCGAGATGTTGCCCTATTATTGGCGTGATGTTGGCGAGATGTTGCCATATTACTGGCGTGATGTTGGCGTGATGTTGGCGTATTATTGGCCTATTATTGCCGTGATGTTGGCCTATTATTGGCGTGATGTTGCCGTATTATTGCCGTGATGTTGGCCTATTATTGGCCTATTATTGGTGTGATGTCGCCGTGATGTTGCCATATTACTGGTGTGATGTTGGCATATTGTTGTCGTATTATTGGCCTATTATTGGCGTGATGTTGGCGTATTATTGGCGTGATGTTGCCATATTATTGCCGTGATGTTGCCGTATTATTGTCGTGATGTCACCGTGATGTTGGCGAGATGTTGCCGTATTATTGGCGTGATGTTGCAGAGATGTTGCCGTATTATTGGCGAGATGTTGCCGTATTATTGGCGTGATGTTGCCGTATTATTGGCGTGATGTTGGCGAGATGTTGCCGTATTATTGGCGTGATTATTGCCGTATTATTGGCGTGATGTTGGCCTATTATTGGCGTGATGTTGCCGAGATGTCGCCGTATTATTGGCGTGATGTTGGCGTATTATTGGCGTGATGTTGGCCTATTATTGGCCTATTATTAGCGTGATGTTGCCGAGATGTCGGCGTATTATTGGCATGATGGCGTATTATTGGTCTATTATTGGCGTGATGTTGGCGTATTATTGGCGTGTTGTTGGCATGTTGTTGGCCTATTATTGGCGTGATGTTGCAGAGATGTCGCCGTATTATTGGCGTGTAGTTGGCATGATGGCGTATTATTGGCGTGATATTGCCGTATTATTGGCCTATTATTGGCGTGATGTTGGCGTATTATTGGCGTGATGTTGGCCTATTATTGGCCTATTATTAGCGTGATGTTGCCGAGATGTCGGCGTATTATTGGCATGATGGCGTATTATTGGTCTATTATTGGTGTGATGTTGGCGTATTATTGGCGTGTAGTTGGCATATTATTGGCCTATTATTGGCGTGATGTTGGCGTATTATTGGCGTGTTGTTGGCCTATTATTGGCCTATTATTGGCGTGATGTTGCCGAGATGTCGGCGTATTATTGGCGTGATGTTGGCGTATTATTGGCGTGTAGTTGGCATATTATTGGCCTATTATTGGCATGATGTCGGCGTGATGTTGCCGAGATGTCGCCGTATTATTGCTGTATTGTTGGCATGATGGCGTATTATTGGCGTGATATTGCCGTATTATTGGCCTATTATTGGCGTGATTTCGCCGTGATGTTGGCGTATTATTGGCGTGATGTTGCCATATTGTTGGCATGAAGGTGTATTGTTGGTGTGATGTTGCCGTAATGTTGGTGTGATGTTGGCATGTAGCTTGTTACCAGGTGCAGTCTTGCAGCAGCTCTGTTGGAGAACAGCACGGCTCGCTCTCTGCTGAAACAAACCGGACATAAAACCAGCGCCTCCTTGTAGCTCCGCTCCGCCTCCAGCCAGTCTGCAGGAAGATGGACTGGTTTTACTGGTCTGTCCTGGCGTCTCATTTATAGAACTGTGCGTAGAATCCTCACTAAAAGTGTCCTTGCTCCCAAAAGCCAAAAATGGCGTACACCAAAAAATATTCAGACTTATAAAACCTGTCAGCAAGTTCTCTTTATAAATCACAATCAACTTGAAATGTGGCCCCTGTGAGGGAGCGCCATGTCCGGCCCTCCAAACGCTCAGTGAAGCTCATTAATATTAATGCCTCCTGACTGCAGGAAGAAAAGGAGGCAGACTCTGAATCTAACTCAGGGACTCTCACGTTCCTTTTGCTGAAGCTGTTTGGTGGGAAAAATACGCACTTAATAATAATAATAATAAAAGCTGTGTTAACGTGCAGTAAAATAATTGTCTGTGTTAATTCATTAATGCGTTACTGTGATAATAAGAGGCGACACAAACAGTCGGCTCACTGAGCGAGGCTGCTGACGAGTTAAAATAAATACCACTTGTTGGAAATGACAATAAAAGAGTTTTATTTTCCATAACCTGTTTTTACAGGCAGCGCATCACATCCACACGCTGGCGCTCAGTGATTGGCTCCATAAGAACATCTGACAATAATATATGAAACTCTGCTCTCTACCTGCTGGACTGACGCACTGAAAACAGCGAGTTTAAACGTCATTTGTCTCCTGTTCACCTGATTTAGGAGAATAAATAAAGTATTAATTAATCTGACTCCTGATTAAACATGTTGTGTTTATGATCCTGAATCTGGATCTTTTTGTGGCTGCAAATGATCTTAAATCATGTTTCTTATTGTTTCTTCAGAAAGGCTTTAAGCCTGGAATACTGGATTTATTTCACACAGCAGTCGCCTCTTCATTTCAAAGCGTTTCATCCTTCTGCCATGTGAGGCGCCGTTTCTCCTCTTTATGAGTTCACTTCCAGGGCGCACAGTCTCCCTCAGGGCAACCTGTGCTTGGGAAGTGGCGTCCGCACGTTTCCAGCCCTGTTGTGGACGTACGCAGCGTTTAGAAACGAGGCCCCAGGTTTGGTCTGTGCTGACCCGTCCTGCTTTATACTGGTCTGTGCTGGTCTGTGCTGACCCGTCCTGCTTTATACTGGTCTGTGCTGGTCTGTCCTGGTCTGTCCTGACCCGTCCTGCTTTATACTGGTCTGTGCTGGTCTGTCCTGGTCTGTGCTGACCTGTCCTGCTTTATACTGGTCTGTGCTGGTCTGTGCTGACCTGTCCTGCTTTATACTGGTCTGTGCTGGTCTGTGCTGGTCTGTGCTGACCTGTCCTGCTTTATACTGGTCTGTGCTGGTCTGTGCTGACCTGTCCTGCTTTATACTGGTCTATGCTGGTCTATGCTGGTCTGTCCTGACCCGTCCTGCTTTATACTGGTCTGTGCTGGTCTGTGCTGACCTGTCCTGCTTTATACTGGTCTGTGCTGGTCTGTGCTGACCTGTCCTGCTTTATACTGGTCTGTGCTGGTCTGTGCTGGTCTGTGCTGACCCGTCCTGCTTTATACTGGTCTGTGCTGGTCTGTCCTGACCCGTCCTGCTTTATACTGGTCTGTGCTGGTCTGTGCTGACCCGTCCTGCTTTATACTGGTCTGTGCTGGTCTGTGCTGACCTGTCCTGCTTTATACTGGTCTGTGCTGGTCTGTCCTGACCCGTCCTGCTTTATACTGGTCTATGCTGGTCTGTCCTGACCTGTCCTGCTTTATACTGGTCTGTGCTGGTCTATGCTGGTCTGTCCTGACCCGTCCTGCTTTATACTGGTCTGTGCTGGTCTGTGCTGACCTGTCCTGCTTTATACTGGTCTGTGCTGGTCTGTGCTGACCTGTCCTGCTTTATACTGGTCTGTGCTGGTCTGTGCTGACCTGTCCTGCTTTATACTGGTCTGTGCTGACCTGTGCTGACCTGTCCTGCTTTATACTGGTCTGTGCTGGTCTGTGCTGACCTGTCCTGCTTTATACTGGTCTGTGCTGGTCTGTGCTGGTCTGTCCTGACCCGTCCTGCTTTATACTGGTCTGTGCTGGTCTGTGCTGACCTGTCCTGCTTTATACTGGTCTGTGCTGGTCTGTGCTGACCTGTCCTGCTTTATACTGGTCTGTGCTGGTCTGTGCTGACCTGTCCTGCTTTATACTGGTCTGTGCTGGTCTGTGCTGACCTGTCCTGCTTTATACTGGTCTGTGCTGGTCTGTGCTGACCTGTCCTGCTTTATACTGGTCTGTGCTGGTCTGTCCTGACCCGTCCTGCTTTATACTGGTCTGTGCTGGTCTGTCCTGACCCGTCCTGCTTTATACTGGTCTGTGCTGGTCTGTGCTGACCTGTCCTGCTTTATACTGGTCTGTGCTGGTCTGTGCTGACCCGTCCTGCTTTATACTGGTCTGTGCTGGTCTGTGCTGGTCTGTGCTGCTTTATACTGGTCTGTGCTGGTCTGTGCTGACCTGTCCTGCTTTATACTGGTCTATGCTGGTCTATGCTGGTCTGTCCTGCAGGTCCTGCTTTATACTGGTCTGTGCTGGTCTGTGCTGACCTGTCCTGCTTTATACTGGTCTGTGCTGGTCTGTGCTGGTCTGTGCTGACCTGTCCTGCTTTATACTGGTCTGTGCTGGTCTGTGCTGACCTGTCCTGCTTTATACTGGTCTATGCTGGTCTATGCTGGTCTGTCCTGCAGGTCCTGCTTTATACTGGTCTGTGCTGGTCTGTCCTGACCGGTCCTGCTTTATACTGGTCTGTGCTGGTCTGTGCTGGTCTGTGCTGACCTGTCCTGCTTTATACTGGTCTGTGCTGGTCTGTGCTGACCTGTCCTGCTTTATACTGGTCTGTGCTGGTCTGTGCTGACCTGTCCTGCTTTATACTGGTCTGTGCTGGTCTGTCCTGACCTGTCCTGCTTTATACTGGTCTGTGCTGGTCTGTGCTGACCTGTCCTGCTTTATACTGGTCTATGCTGGTCTATGCTGGTCTGTCCTGCAGGTCCTGCTTTATACTGGTCTGTGCTGGTCTGTGCTGACCTGTCCTGCTTTATACTGGTCTGTGCTGGTCTGTCCTGACCCGTCCTGCTTTATACTGGTCTGTCCTGGTCTGTCCTGACCCGTCCTGCTTTATACTGGTCTATACTGGTCTGTCCTGACCCGTCCTGCTTTATACTGGTCTGTGCTGGTCTATGCTGGTCTGTCCTGACCGGTCCTGCTTTATACTGGTCTGTGCTGGTCTGTGCTGACCTGTCCTGCTTTATACTGGTCTGTGCTGGTCTGTGCTCACCTGTCCTGCTTTATACTGGTCTGTGCTGGTCTGTGCTCACCTGTCCTGCTTTATACTGGTCTGTGCTGGTCTGTGCTGACCGGTCCTGCTTTATACTGGTCTGTGCTGGTCTGTGCTGACCTGTCCTGCTTTATACTGGTCTGTGCTGGTCTGTGCTCACCTGACCTGCTTTATACTGGTCTGTGCTGGTCTGTGCTCACCTGTCCTGCTTTATACTGGTCTGTGCTGGTCTGTGCTGACCTGTGCTGACCTGTCCTGCTTTATACTGGTCTGTGCTGGTCTGTGCTGACCGGTCCTGCTTTATACTGGTCTGTGCTGGTCTATGCTGGTCTGTCCTGACCCGTCCTGCTTTATACTGGTCTGTGCTGGTCTGTGCTGACCTGTCCTGCTTTATACTGGTCTGTGCTGGTCTGTGCTGACCTGTCCTGCTTTATACTGGTCTGTGCTGGTCTGTGCTGACCTGTCCTGCTTTATACTGGTCTGTGCTGGTCTGTGCTGACCTGTCCTGCTTTATACTGGTCTGTGCTGGTCTGTGCTGACCTGTCCTGCTTTATACTGGTCTGTGCTGGTCTGTCCTGACCCGTCCTGCTTTATACTGGTCTGTGCTGGTCTGTCCTGACCCGTCCTGCTTTATACTGGTCTGTGCTGGTCTGTGCTGACCTGTCCTGCTTTATACTGGTCTGTGCTGGTCTGTCCTGACCCGTCCTGCTTTATACTGGTCTGTGCTGGTCTGTGCTGGTCTGTCCTGACCCATCCTGCTTTATACTGGTCTGTGCTGGTCTGTGCTGACCTGTCCTGCTTTATACTGGTCTATGCTGGTCTATGCTGGTCTGTCCTGCAGGTCCTGCTTTATACTGGTCTGTGCTGGTCTGTGCTGACCTGTCCTGCTTTATACTGGTCTGTGCTGGTCTGTGCTGACCTGTCCTGCTTTATACTGGTCTGTGCTGGTCTGTGCTGACCTGTCCTGCTTTATACTGGTCTATGCTGGTCTATGCTGGTCTGTCCTGCAGGTCCTGCTTTATACTGGTCTGTGCTGGTCTGTCCTGACCGGTCCTGCTTTATACTGGTCTGTGCTGGTCTGTGCTC
This sequence comes from Micropterus salmoides, assembly GCF_014851395.1. Taxonomy (NCBI): domain Eukaryota; kingdom Metazoa; phylum Chordata; class Actinopteri; order Centrarchiformes; family Centrarchidae; genus Micropterus; species Micropterus salmoides. Next base: position 5,134,562 of record NW_024044681.1, read on the forward strand.
ACCTGTCCTGCTTTATACTGGTCTGTGCTGGTCTGTGCTGGTCTGTCCTGACCCGTCCTGCTTTATACTGGTCTGTGCTGGTCTGTGCTGACCGGTCCTGCTTTATACTGGTCTGTGCTGGTCTGTGCTGGTCTGTGCTGACCCGTCCTGCTTTATACTGGTCTGTGCTGGTCTGTGCTGACCTGTCCTGCTTTATACTGGTCTGTGCTGGTCTGTGCTGACCTGTCCTGCTTTATACTGGTCTGTGCTGGTCTGTGCTGACCTGTCCTGCTTTATACTGGTCTGTGCTGGTCTGTGCTGGTCTGTGCTGACCTGTCCTGCTTTATACTGGTCTGTGCTGGTCTGTGCTGACCTGTCCTGCTTTATACTGGTCTGTGCTGGTCTGTGCTGACCTGTCCTGCTTTATACTGGTCTGTGCTGGTCTGTGCTGACCTGTCCTGCTTTATACTGGTCTGTGCTGGTCTGTGCTGGTCTGTGCTGACCTGTCCTGCTTTATACTGGTCTGTGCTGGTCTGTGCTGACCTGTCCTGCTTTATACTGGTCTGTGCTGGTCTGTGCTGACCCGTCCTGCTTTATACTGGTCTGTGCTGGTCTGTGCTGGTCTGTCCTGACCCGTCCTGCTTTATACTGGTCTGTGCTGGTCTGTGCTGACCTGTCCTGCTTTATACTGGTCTGTGCTGGTCTGTGCTGACCTGTCCTGCTTTATACTGGTCTGTGCTGGTCTGTCCTGACCCGTCCTGCTTTATACTGGTCTGTGCTGGTCTGTGCTGACCTGTCCTGCTTTATACTGGTCTGTGCTGGTCTGTGCTGACCTGTCCTGCTTTATACTGGTCTATGCTGGTCTGTGCTGGTCTGTCCTGACCCGTCCTGCTTTATACTGGTCTGTGCTGGTCTGTGCTGACCTGTCCTGCTTTATACTGGTCTGTGCTGGTCTGTCCTGACCCGTCCTGCTTTATACTGGTCTGTGCTGGTCTGTCCTGACCCGTCCTGCTTTATACTGGTCTGTGCTGGTCTGTGCTGACCTGTCCTGCTTTATACTGGTCTGTGCTGGTCTGTCCTGACCCGTCCTGCTTTATACTGGTCTGTGCTGGTCTGTCCTGACCCGTCCTGCTTTATACTGGTCTGTGCTGGTCTGTGCTGACCTGTCCTGCTTTATACTGGTCTATGCTGGTCTATGCTGGTCTGTCCTGCAGGTCCTGCTTTATACTGGTCTGTGCTGGTCTGTGCTGACCTGTCCTGCTTTATACTGGTCTGTGCTGGTCTGTGCTGACCTGTCCTGCTTTATACTGGTCTGTGCTGGTCTGTGCTGACCTGTCCTGCTTTATACTGGTCTATGCTGGTCTATGCTGGTCTGTCCTGACCCGTCCTGCTTTATACTGGTCTGTGCTGGTCTATGCTGGTCTGTGCTGACCTGTCCTGCTTTATACTGGTCTGTGCTGGTCTGTGCTGACCTGTCCTGCTTTATACTGGTCTGTGCTGGTCTGTGCTGACCTGTCCTGCTTTATACTGGTCTGTGCTGGTCTGTGCTGACCGGTCCTGCTTTATACTGGTCAGTGCTGGTCTGTACTGACCCATCCTGCTTTATACTGGTCTGTCCTGGTCTGTGCTGACCTGTCCTGCTTTATACTGGTCTGTGCTGGTCTGTGCTGACCTGTCCTGCTTTATACTGGTCTGTGCTGGTCTGTGCTGACCTGTCCTGCTTTATACTGGTCTGTGCTGGTCTGTGCTGGTCTGTCCTGACCCGTCCTGCTTTATACTGGTCTATGCTGGTCTGTGCTGACCTGTCCTGCTTTATACTGGTCTATGCTGGTCTGTGCTGACCTGTCCTGCTTTATACTGGTCTATGCTGGTCTGTGCTGACCTGTCCTGCTTTATACTGGTCTATGCTGGTCTGTGCTGACCTGTCCTGCTTTATACTGGTCTATGCTGGTCTATGCTGGTCTGTCCTGACCCGTCCTGCTTTATACTGGTCTGTGCTGGTCTGTGCTGACCTGTCCTGCTTTATACTGGTCTGTGCTGGTCTGTCCTGACCGGTCCTGCTTTATACTGGTCTGTGCTGGTCTGTCCTGACCCGTCCTGCTTTATACTGGTCTGTGCTGGTCTGTGCTGACCTGTCCTGCTTTATACTGGTCTGTGCTGGTCTGTCCTGACCCGTCCTGCTTTATACTGGTCTATGCTGGTCTGTGCTGGTCTGTCCTGACCCGTCCTGCTTTATACTGGTCTGTGCTGGTCTGTGCTGACCTGTCCTGCTTTATACTGGTCTATGCTGGTCTATGCTGGTCTGTCCTGCAGGTCCTGCTTTATACTGGTCTGTGCTGGTCTGTGCTGACCTGTCCTGCTTTATACTGGTCTATGCTGGTCTGTGCTGGTCTGTGCTGACCTGTCCTGCTTTATACTGGTCTGTGCTGGTCTGTGCTGACCTGTCCTGCTTTATACTGGTCTATGCTGGTCTATGCTGGTCTGTCCTGCAGGTCCTGCTTTATACTGGTCTGTGCTGGTCTGTGCTGACCTGTCCTGCTTTATACTGGTCTGTGCTGGTCTGTGCTGACCTGTCCTGCTTTATACTGGTCTGTGCTGGTCTGTGCTGACCTGTCCTGCTTTATACTGGTCTGTGCTGGTCTGTGCTGACCTGTCCTGCTTTATACTGGTCTGTGCTGACCTGTCCTGCTTTATACTGGTCTGTGCTGGTCTGTGCTGACCTGTCCTGCTTTATACTGGTCTATGCTGGTCTATGCTGGTCTGTCCTGACCCGTCCTGCTTTATACTGGTCTGTGCTGGTCTGTGCTGGTCTGTGCTGACCTGTCCTGCTTTATACTGGTCTGTGCTGGTCTGTGCTGACCTGTCCTGCTTTATACTGGTCTGTGCTGGTCTGTGCTGACCTGTCCTGCTTTATACTGGTCTGTGCTGACCTGTCCTGCTTTATACTGGTCTGTGCTGGTCTGTGCTGACCTGTCCTGCTTTATACTGGTCTGTGCTGGTCTGTGCTGACCTGTCCTGCTTTATACTGGTCTGTGCTGGTCTGTGCTGACCTGTCCTGCTTTATACTGGTCTGTGCTGGTCTGTCCTGGTCTGTCCTGCTTTATACTGGTCTGTGCTGGTCTGTCCTGGTCTGTCCTGACCTGTCCTGCTTTATACTGGTCTGTGCTGGTCTGTCCTGGTCTGTCCTGACCTGTCCTGCTTTATACTGGTCTGTGCTGGTCTGTGCTGACCTGTCCTGCTTTATACTGGTCTGTGCTGGTCTGTGCTGACCTGTCCTGCTTTATACTGGTCTGTGCTGGTCTGTCCTGACCCGTCCTGCTTTATACTGGTCTGTGCTGGTCTGTGCTGACCTGTCCTGCTTTATACTGGTCTGTGCTGGTCTGTGCTGACCTGTCCTGCTTTATACTGGTCTGTGCTGGTCTGTGCTGACCTGTCCTGCTTTATACTGGTCTGTGCTGGTCTGTCCTGGTCTGTCCTGACCCGTCCTGCTTTATACTGGTCTGTGCTGGTCTGTCCTGACCCGTCCTGCTTTATACTGGTCTGTGCTGGTCTGTGCTGACCTGTCCTGCTTTATACTGGTCTATGCTGGTCTGTCCTGACCCGTCCTGCTTTATACTGGTCTGTGCTGGTCTGTGCTGGTCTGTCCTGACCCGTCCTGCTTTATACTGGTCTGTGCTGGTCTGTGCTGACCTGTCCTGCTTTATACTGGTCTATGCTGGTCTATGCTGGTCTGTCCTGCAGGTCCTGCTTTATACTGGTCTGTGCTGGTCTGTGCTGACCTGTCCTGCTTTATACTGGTCTATGCTGGTCTGTGCTGACCTGTCCTGCTTTATACTGGTCTATGCTGGTCTGTGCTGACCTGTCCTGCTTTATACTGGTCTATGCTGGTCTGTGCTGACCTGTCCTGCTTTATACTGGTCTGTGCTGGTCTGTGCTGACCCGTCCTGCTTTATACTGGTCTATGCTGGTCTGTGCTGACCTGTCCTGCTTTATACTGGTCTATGCTGGTCTATGCTGGTCTGTCCTGCAGGTCCTGCTTTATACTGGTCTGTGCTGGTCTGTGCTGACCTGTCCTGCTTTATACTGGTCTGTGCTGGTCTGTGCTGACCTGTCCTGCTTTATACTGGTCTGTGCTGGTCTGTGCTGACCGGTCCTGCTTTATACTGGTCTGTGCTGGTCTGTGCTGACCTGTCCTGCTTTATACTGGTCTGTGCTAGTCTGTCCTGGTCTGTCCTGCTTTATACTGGTCTGTGCTAGTCTGTCCTGGTCTGTCCTGACCTGTCCTGCTTTATACTGGTCTGTGCTGGTCTGTCCTGGTCTGTGCTGACCTGTCCTGCTTTATACTGGTCTGTGCTGGTCTGTGCTGACCTGTCCTGCTTTATACTGGTCTGTGCTGGTCTGTGCTGGTCTGTCCTGACCTGTCCTGCTTTATACTGGTCTGTGCTGGTCTGTGCTGACCTGTCCTGCTTTATACTGGTCTGTGCTGGTCTGTGCTGACCTGTCCTGCTTTATACTGGTCTGTGCTGGTCTGTGCTGGTCTGTGCTGACCTGTCCTGCTTTATACTGGTCTGTGCTGGTCTGTCCTGGTCTGTCCTGACCCGTCCTGCTTTATACTGGTCTGTGCTGGTCTGTGCTGACCCGTCCTGCTTTATACTGGTCTGTGCTGGTCTGTGCTGACCCGTCCTGCTTTATACTGGTCTGTGCTGGTCTGTGCTGACCTGTCCTGCTTTATACTGGTCTGTGCTGGTCTGTCCTGGCCTGTCCTGCTTTATACTGGTCTGTGCTAGTCTGTCCTGGTCTGTCCTGACCCGTCCTGCTTTATACTGGTCTGTGCTGGTCTGTCCTGGTCTGTCCTGACCGGTCCTGCTTTATACTGGTCTGTGCTGGTCTGTGCTGGTCTGTCCTGACCCGTCCTGCTTTATACTGGTCTGTGCTGGTCTGTGCTGACCTGTCCTGCTTTATACTGGTCTGTGCTGGTCTGTGCTGACCTGTCCTGCTTTATACTGGTCTGTGCTGGTCTGTGCTGACCTGTCCTGCTTTATACTGGTCTGTGCTGGTCTGTCCTGACCCGTCCTGCTTTATACTGGTCTGTGCTGGTCTTTCCTGGTCTGTCCTGACCCGTCCTGCTTTATACTGGTCTGTGAAGGTCTACATGGACATGAGGACTCACCTCCAGCTTTAAAGAGGCCGTTGCCGTTCTCCTTCAGAGACAAACTTTGTTGCCGTCGACTCTGAAAAAGAAGGAAGCTGCAGTTTAACGTCGGTGACCAGCAGAACTGGGATTTACAGCATCACTCCGGACACCTGAACGCCTCCTCTGCTCAGTTCGCAAAGAGTCAGATGACAGAACGACATTCAGGTTGTTCTTGTTAAAGTTTCTCTGTGTCCCACGTTCTCAGGAGCCTCGTCTGAACTTTAGATCATCTCTGGTCCCCGTTGGTCAGAGAGGATTAAAAAGGGTCCTACAGACCCGGTCCGGGAGTGCTCAGGAGACCGGCTCAGACCTCTCTGATCCCAGCTGATGGGTTACTGATCTGAGCAGCTGCTCTCTCATTAAGAATAGTTTCTAATCCACCATGTGACGGACTTACCTCCTTCTCCTCCTCTGTCAGCTCCTTCTCCACCTCCCTCAGGTAGTCATCGTCAAACTCCACCTCCTGGCTCCTCTCCTCCTTCATCTCTGAATCTGAGTCCTCCTCCTGCAGCCCGTCGCCCTGCGCCTCCTCCTGCAGCCCGTCGCCCTGCGCCTCCTCCTGCGTCTCGTCGCCCTGCGCCTCCTCCTGTCCTCCTCCTCCCTCAGTCTCTGTGACGTCTCCTCTATGAGTCAGTCTGTCAGTTTTAGTGTGAAAGTCCTCCGGCCCTCTTTCATCCTGCCGGAACTCCTCGTCTCTTGGGGCCGGAGGTTCCAGACTCTCCTGGCAGTCGTAGAAGTGCTCCTCCTCCTTCTCCTCCTGCTCTCTGGGTTCTCCAGAGGCTCCTCTGCTGCTCATACTGAAGCTCTGCGACACAAAGTGAAGTTAAAGTCAGGAGCTGGTACTGCTCTTGAGGGCCACTCTCTGGGGCCCCTCACGGGCCTTTATGTTGTTGTTAGCATGTTAGCATCTATCAGAGTAGCAACAGCATGTCCCACAGAGGAAACCAGACTTCACTGCGGCTGTGCAGCGTTAAAGGGAAGTTAAACTAACTGAGCTCCTGTCACTAAATCTCTAAATTTCTTTATCTTAATAACCACTTTTACTTCTTCTTCATCTCTTGTTATCATATAACCGCAGCGGTTTAGCTCAGTGAGCTCAGCCCGCGGCTGTTTGCTTCTCTGTGGCAGATCTAGAAGCTTCCAGCTGCGGCCTCTTAAATCAGCAGTTTTTCAAGGGGACTTCTGAACGGGCTGTGAAGCGCTGCTCAATAATCAGCTAACAGCTAACAGGCAGCTCCGGGCTGTTAGCATGACGTCACCCGTCTGATAATAATAAACAATAAAAACATCATTACTTATAATAAATTATAAGTAAACAGCTGTTTATGTTTGTACCTGCTAACACCTGCTAACGCCGGTTAGCCTCCCGAGGGCTCTCGCTGTCACTTCCGGGACGATGATGACCCTCTTCTTCTCCTTCTGCTTCTTTTTTTCCCTCCTTGTTCCTAGCGCTGACCCGGCTCCGCTCTGGGTCCGGGTCTCTCTCAGACCCGGTCCATCAGCTGTTAGTAGAACCAGACTGAAACAGAAACGCTAGCTCCTCTTCTTCTTCTGGTGGTTTGAGTCCGTTCCGGATCACTTCCGCCCCCTGCTGGATCCAATCGGATCTGACGTCACTCATATAGATAAAGAAACAATAAAAATCAATAAATCGCGCAGGCTAACATGGGGTCACCCCCCCACTGAACTAAAACTTCCTCTCAATGTTTGAAGTTATTTGATCAAAGCCATTTTTTTGGGGTCATTTAAAATAAGCTGTAATTTTTTCATTGTGTTCAGTTTATATCTAAATGAATATTTACATCACGGGGAGCCTGAAGATAAGTAAGATTTTTATAGTTTTTGGTTAAAGTAGTAAAATGCTAGATTAGTATGTTTGGGGTAAGACGCCCCCCCAGTCGCTGTGGTTTGTAAGTTAGATGTTATTTAGACTCTGGACGCCCGTCAGCCAACCAGCATCTTCACCCTGACCTGTCTGACCCTCTCTCAGAATCACAGGGGGGTCAGAGGAGCCTGAAGATGATCTGCAGGGATGTTTTCAATAAACCAGACATTAAGCCGGCGATGTGGTCTTTCATTGTGGAAAAAGTACCTCACGTATTTTTGGCTCCTGTTGACCTGAGTCGGCCATTTCTTCCTCCTCAGCTGGGAAACGTTCATCCTCCTTTCTCAGCGTCTGCTGTAGACTGACGCAGATCACAAACCACTAAACACGCTGAGTTTATTCACTGATGAATACGGGGGGCGATGGTGCAGTGGACAAGACGCATGCCTTTGGTGGGTTCAATCTCCACTGTGTCCCTGCGCGAGACACTTACCGCTCGCTGCTCCAGAGGCGTGCGACCTCTGACGTGCACAGCAGCTGCAGTTTGGATGAAGGCGTCAGCTAAATGAGTAAATGCTCGTCACCCGAAGATCACATTAGTCGTTCAGATCAATTAACCCGGATTACCGAAGGACTGTTTTAAAACATTGTGTTTTCAAGAGGAACACTTTCCAATGTGAGGTTAGCCAAAAACATGCCAACAAGGTGGGACACTGGAGCTGTCAAACAAATGTCTCACGCCTCAGTGTGCCGTACGAACGCCGTGCATCAACGCATTTATTGTAGAAATGACCAGAAATCACTTAAAATCACCGTTTTGCCTGTCCAGGACTTCGGGGATTTTGGACTGAACTCCCTCTCTACAGGGCTCTGCTCTGGAGGTGCCATCTCTTCCCAGAATGCAGCAGGGCGGACAGGCTGGGCGGGTTCTGTCCTTTAGGACCTCACACGTTACAGAATGTATTAAAATATCTTCTATCCCATCAGGAGGCATTTATCTGCAATATGACGAAAACACACGAGTCGTACATTTTTTATTAAATCCAGGAAAAAACTTTATTTTGATAAACCGTTCTGTAAATCATTGAACATGTGATTTATTATCAGGACAAAACCAAAAACATCCACCCGACTCCTGTCAGTGTGTCAGATCAGCTGATCTGAGATCAGCAGCATGGAGATGTGAGACGTCCATGTGGGGTTCTCTGGAGCTGATTCACCTCTGGTTCACCTGTTCCTCCTCAGCTCCTCCTCAGCTCCTCCTCAGCTCCTCCTCAGCTCCTCCTCAGCTCCTCCTCAGCTCCTCCTCCTGCTCCTCCTCCTGCTCCTCCTCAGCTCCACTGATGCAGACAGGAGTGTTGTCGCCTCCTTGGTTCTGCGGGCGTTGAGCAACAGGTTGCTCTCTCTCTCAGTGTCTCTCAGTGTCTCTCGTCCTCACCAGAGAAACACTCAGATATTTGTACAACCGCGTTGCTACAACCCATAATTACGTTTCCTGTGGCTCCGCCCTCTAGTGGCGTACAACAGCAGCTGCAGAGGATGTCAGGTGACGTGTCTGTATAAGGAGGTTGGACGGGTCAAAACTGGACTTTCACTCAGGAGGCCGGCATTCGGTTCCCGTGTGAAACAAGATCGATTAAGGTTTTTAATTATGTTACGTAAGTTGTGCATCCTACATAAGTTACGTATTAGCATTAGCGTTAGCTAGCTAAAGTGTGTAGCTAGCGAGTTAAAGCCCCTTAGCCTAACCTTCACAGGGGAGGGAGGTCAGCGGCTTCATGGATGTCGACTGGTTGACCTCCTTTGTGTTGTGTCATGTGACTTATGTTCATTACGTTGGGAAACAGAGTTTGAAATTGCTGTTGTGGACAAAGCTGACTTAAGAAAAGCTCAGGTGGGTCTGGTTAATACGGGGGGGGGGGGGGGGGGGGTCATCTCATCACTCTACGGATTAAAGTTGGAGGAGGAGGAGGAGGAGGAGCGTCTGGTCTGAGCGATCCAGGAGGTGAAGGCAGAAACCCGGGCGTAGACTCCAGGTCTCTGAGGACGCCCGCAGCCTTTCCCAAACGATGTCACACCTGCACAGGAACCAGAACACATCAGATCTCACCTGCACCAGGTGCCCCCCTCTGTGTGTGTGTGTGTGTGTGTGTGTGTGAGACTGACCAATCACAGTCCAGTGTCTATCGTCCAGACACATCAGTGGGCCTCCAGAGTCGCCCTGGAAACAACACGGACTTTATTAACACATGACAGACCAACAGTGTGTGTCCAGGACCAGAACCAGATCAGAGTCTGAGGCTGGGCCGACCGCCGACTCCAGGTGAGCAGTTACCTGACAGGAGTCGACCCCCCCCTCTGGGTATCCGGCACACAGCATGCTGGAGGTGATGGTGTACTCAGGTAACTGAAGCTGACACTGATCCTGAACCAGCACCGGAACCTCAGCCTCCTGGAGAACATTTGTGGGAGAACCTGAGGGAGACACACCAGGAGGAGGTCACCAGGAGGAGGAGAACTGTAGGACAAAACCAGGAGGACGAAACCAGGAGGAGGAGAACTGGAGGACAAAACCAGGAGGACAAATCCAGGAGGTGGAGAACTGGAGGACAAAACCAGGAGGAGGTCACCAGGAGGAGGAGAACTGTAGGACAAAACCAGGAGGACGAAACCAGGAGGAGGAGAACTGGAGGACAAAACCAGGAGGACAAATCCAGGAGGTGGAGAACTGGAGGAGGAGAACTGGAGGACAAAACCAGGAGGAGGAAAACTGGAGGAGAAAACCAGGAGGAGAAGACCAGGTGGAGAAGACCAGGAGGAGAAAACCAGGAGGAGAACACCAGGTGGAGAAGACCAGGAGGAGAAAACCAGGAGGAGAACACCAGGTGGAGAAGACCAGGTGGAGAACACCAGGTGGAGACAACCAGGTGGAGAACACCAGGAGGAGGAGAACTGGATGAGAAAACCAGGTGGAGAACACCAGGCGGAGAAAACCAGGAGGAGAAAACCCAGGAGGAGAAAACCAGGAGGAGAAAACCCAGGAGGAGAAAACCAGGTGGAGAACACCAGGCGGAGAAAACCAGGAGGAGAAAACCCAGGAGGAGAAAACCAGGTGGAGAACACCAGAAGGAGGAGAAAACCAGGTGGAGAACACCAGGTGGAGAAAACCGGGTGGAGAAAACCAGGTGGAGAACACCAGGTGGAGAAAACCGGGTGGAGAAAACCAGGTGGGGAACACCAGGTGGAGAACACCAGGTGGAGAACACCAGGTGGGGAACACCAGGTGGAGAACACCAGGAGGAGGAGAAAACCAGGTGGAGAACACCAGGTGGAGAACACCAGGAGGAGGAGAAAACCAGGTGGAGAAAACCGGGTGGAGAAAACCAGGTGGAGAAAATCAGGTGGGGAACACCAAGTGGAGAACACCAGAAGGAGGAGAAAACCAGGTGGAGAACACCAGGTGGAGAAAACCAGGTGGAGAAAACCAGGTGGAGAACACCAGGAGGAGGAGAAAACCAGGTGGAGAAAACCAGGTGGGGAACACCAGGAGGAGGAGAAAACCAGGTGGAGAAAACCAGGTGGAGAACACCAGAAGGAGGAGAAAACCAGGTGGGGAAAACCAGGTGGAGAAAACCAGGTGGAGAACACCAGGAGGAGAACACCAGGTGGGGAACACCAGGTGGAGAACACCAGGAGGAGGAGAAAACCAGGTGGAGAAAACCAGGTGGGGAACACCAGGAGGAGGAGAAAACCAGGTGGAGAAAACCAGGTGGAGAACACCAGAAGGAGGAGAAAACCAGGTGGGGAAAACCAGGTGGGGAACACCAGGTGGAGAACACCAGGAGGAGGAGAAAACCAGGTGGAGAACACCAGGTGGAGAACACCAGGTGGAGAACACCAGGTGGAGAAAACCAGGTGGAGAAAACCGGGTGGAGAAAACCAGGTGGAGAAAACCAGGATGAGAAAACCAGGTGGAGAACACCAGGAGGAGAACACCAGGTAGAGAACACCAGGAGGAGAACACCAGGTGGGGAACACCAGGTGGGGAACACCAGGTGGAGAACACCAGCTGGGGAACACCTGGTGGAGAACACCAGGTGGAGAAAACCAGGTGGAGAACACCAGGTGGAGAAAACCGGGTGGAGAAAACCAGGTGGAGAAAATCAGGTGGAGAAAACCAGGTGGAGAAAACCAGGTGGAGAACACCAGGAGGAGAAAACCAGGTGGAGAACACCAGGTGGGGAACACCAGGTGGGGAACACCAGGTGGAGAACACCAGCTGGGGAACACCCGGTGGAGAACACCAGGTGGGGAACACCAGGTGGGGAACACCAGGTGGGGAACACCAGGTGGAGAACACCAGGTGGAGAAAATCAGGTGGGGAACACCAAGTGGAGAACACCAGAAGGAGGAGAAAACCAGGTGGGGAACACCAAGTGGAGAACACCAGAAGGAGGAGAAAACCAGGTGGGGAACACCAGGTGGAGAACACCAGGTGGAGAAAACCAGGTGGAGAACACCAGGTGGAGAAAACCAGGTGGGGAACACCAGGTGGAGAACACCAGGAGGAGGAGAAAACCAGGTGGAGAACACCAGGTGGAGAAAACCGGGTGGAGAAAACCAGGTGGAGAAAACCAGGTGGAGAAAACCAGGAGGAGGAGAAAACCAGGTGGAGAAAACCAGGTGGGGAACACCAGGAGGAGGAGAAAACCAGGTGGAGAACACCAGAAGGAGGAGAAAACCAGGTGGGGAACACCAGGTGGAGAACACCAGGTGGAGAACACCAGGTGGAGAAAACCAGGTGGGGAACACCAGGTGGAGAACACCAGGAGGAGGAGAAAACCAGGTGGAGAACACCAGGTGGAGAAAACCGGGTGGAGAAAACCAGGTGGAGAAAACCAGGTGGAGAACACCAGGAGGAGGAGAAAACCAGGTGGAGAAAACCAGGTGGGGAACACCAGGAGGAGGAGAAAACCAGGTGGAGAAAACCAGGTGGAGAACACCAGAAGGAGGAGAAAACCAGGTGGGGAACACCAGGTGGAGAACACCAGGAGGAGGAGAACACCAGGTGGAGAACACCAGGTGGAGAAAACCAGGAGGAGGAGAACACCAGGTGGAGAACACCAGGTGGAGAACACCAGGAGGAGGAGAAAACCAGGTGGAGAACACCAGGTGGAGAAAACCGGGTGGAGAAAACCAGGTGGAGAAAACCAGGTGGAGAACACCAGGAGGAGGAGAAAACCAGGTGGAGAAAACCAGGTGGGGAACACCAGGAGGAGGAGAAAACCAGGTGGAGAAAACCAGGTGGAGAACACCAGAAGGAGGAGAAAACCAGGTGGGGAACACCAGGTGGAGAAAACCAGGTGGAGAACACCAGGTAGAGAAAACCAGGTGGGGAACACCAGGTGGAGAACACCAGGAGGAGGAGAAAACCAGGTGGAGAACACCAGGTGGAGAAAACCGGGTGGAGAAAACCAGGTGGAGAAAACCAGGTGGAGAACACCAGGAGGAGGAGAAAACCAGGTGGAGAAAACCAGGTGGGGAACACCAGGAGGAGGAGAAAACCAGGTGGAGAAAACCAGGTGGAGAACACCAGAAGGAGGAGAAAACCAGGTGGGGAACACCAGGTGGAGAACACCAGGAGGAGGAGAACACCAGGTGGAGAACACCAGGTGGAGAAAACCAGGAGGAGGAGAACACCAGGTGGAGAACACCAGGTGGAGAAAACCAGGTGGAGAAAACCGGGCGGAGAAAACCAGGTGGAGAAAACCAGGATGAGAAAACCAGGTGGAGAAAACCGGGTGGAGAAAACCAGGTGGAGAAAATCAGGTGGAGAAAACCAGGTGGAGAACACCAGGAGGAGAAAACCAGGTGGAGAACACCAGGTGGGGAACACCAGGTGGGGAACACCAGGTGGAGAACACCAGCTGGGGAACACCCGGTGGAGAACACCAGGTGGGGAACACCAGGTGGGGAACACCAGGTGGGGAACACCAGGTGGAGAACACCAGGTGGAGAAAACCGGGTGGAGAAAACCAGGTGGAGAAAACCAGGTGGAGAAAATCAGGTGGGGAACACCAGGTGGAGAACACCAGAAGGAGGAGAAAACCAGGTGGGGAACACCAGGTGGAGAAAACCGGGTGGAGAACACCAGGTGGAGAAAACCAGGATGAGAAAACCAGGTGGAGAACACCAGGAGGAGAACACCAGGTGGGGAACACCAGATGGAGAACACCGGGTGGAGAAAACCAGGTGGAGAAAACCTGGTGGAGAACACCAGCTGGGGAACACCTGGTGGAGAACACCAGGTGGAGAACACCAGGTGGAGAACACCAGGTGGAGAAAACCGGGTGGAGAAAACCAGGTGGAGAAAACCAGGTGGGGAACACCAGGTGGAGAACACCAGGTGGAGAAAACCAGGTGGAGAACACCAGGTGGAGAAAACCGGGTGGAGAACACCAGGAGGAGGAGAAAACCAGGTGGAGAACACCAGGAGGAGAAAACCAGGTGGAGAACACCAGGTGGGGAACACCAGGTGGGGAACACCAGGTGGAGAACACCAGCTGGGGAACACCCGGTGGAGAACACCAGGTGGGGAACACCAGGTGGGGAACACCAGGTGGGGAACACCAGGTGGAGAACACCAGGTGGAGAAAACCGGGTGGAGAAAACCAGGTGGAGAAAACCAGGTGGAGAAAATCAGGTGGGGAACACCAGGTGGAGAACACCAGAAGGAGGAGAAAACCAGGTGGGGAACACCAGGTGGAGAAAACCGGGTGGAGAACACCAGGTGGAGAAAACCAGGATGAGAAAACCAGGTGGAGAACACCAGGAGGAGAACACCAGGTGGGGAACACCAGGTGGAGAACACCGGGTGGAGAAAACCAGGTGGAGAAAACCTGGTGGAGAACACCAGCTGGGGAACACCTGGTGGAGAATACCAGGTGGAGAACACCAGGTGGAGAACACCAGGTGGAGAAAACCGGGTGGAGAAAACCAGGTGGAGAAAATCAGGTGGAGAAAACCAGGTGGAGAAAACCAGGTGGAGAACACCAGGAGGAGAAAACCAGGTGGAGAACACCAGGTGGGGAACACCAGGTGGGGAACACCAGGTGGAGAACACCAGCTGGGGAACACCCGGTGGAGAACACCAGGTGGGGAACACCAGGTGGGGAACACCAGGTGGGGAACACCAGGTGGGGAACACCAGGTGGAGAACACCAGGTGGAGAAAACCGGGTGGAGAAAACCAGGTGGAGAAAACCAGGTGGAGAAAATCAGGTGGGGAACACCAGGTGGAGAACACCAGAAGGAGGAGAAAACCAGGTGGGGAACACCAGGTGGAGAAAACCAGGTGGAGAAAACCAGGTGGAGAAAATCAGGTGGGGAACACCAGGTGGAGAACACCAGAAGGAGGAGAAAACCAGGTGGGGAACACCAGGTGGAGAACACCAGGTGGAGAAAACCAGGTGGAGAACACCAGGTGGAGAAAACCAGGTGGAGAACACCAGGAGGAGGAGAAAACCAGGTGGAGAAAACCAGGTGGGGAACACCAGGAGGAGGAGAAAACCAGGTGGAGAAAACCAGGTGGGGAACACCAGGTGGAGAACACCAGGTGGAGAACACCAGGTGGAGAAAACCAGGTGGAGAAAACCGGGTGGAGAAAACCAGGTGGAGAAAACCAGGTGGGGAACACCAGGTGGAGAAAACCAGGTGGAGAAAACCAGGTGGAGAACACCAGGTGGAGAACACCAGGTGGAGAACACCAGGAGGAGGAGAAAACCAGGTGGAGAAAACCGGGTGGAGAAAACCAGGTGGAGAAAACCAGGTGGGGAACACCAGGTGGAGAACACCAGGTGGAGAACACCAGGAGGAGGAGAAAACCAGGTGGAGAAAACCAGGTGGGGAACACCAGGTGGAGAACACCAGGAGGAGGAGAAAACCAGGTGGAGAACACCAGGTGGAGAACACCAGGTGGGGAACACCAGGTGGAGAAAACCAGGTGGAGAAAACCAGGTGGAGAAAACCAGGTGGGGAACACCAGGTGGAGAACACCAGGAGGAGGAGAACACCAGGTGGAGAACACCAGGTGGAGAAAACCAGGAGGAGGAGAACACCAGGTGGAGAACACCAGGTGGAGAAAACCAGGTGGAGAAAACCAGGTGGGGAACACCAGGTGGAGAACACCAGGAGGAGGAGAACACCAGGTGGAGAAAACCAGGAGGAGCAGCAAACAGCAGATTCAGTCTGTAAACGAGTAGAGGCTAAAACTCTCTTGGCTCAGCTGAAGGTGTTTCTGAGTAATATAATAAAATCATGAAAAATAAAGACGTCCAACTGTTAGTCTGCGTCCTGAAGGTTCTCACCCTGCTCAGCGTCTCGTCCCCATCCTGCGATGAAACATCTTGTTCCTGCTGCGACGTCCTGACCTTCAGGAGGTAAACACACCGGCTGCACCAGCTCTGGGAACATCAGACAGTTTATCCGCTGAAGCTCTTTAAACTCTCAAACAACCCGACATCGTGTTTGTTCATCTTCTGTGCACAAGCTGCTTCTTAGTGACAGCTCAGAGCTATTGTTGATGAAGTTATTAGAACTCTGGAAAGTCTTTCTTTCATTGTCCTCGCTCAGCTGATTGAAAATCATTTAAAGGAGTTTCAAATGCTCTTAATTTGCATAAAATTTAATTCAATCATTTTTATTCCTGAACACTTTTATTTGAATTATGTTTGACTGTAGAACACTTTCTATGAAGGTCATTGCTGTGATGACTTATCAGAACACGATGTAACAGCTGGTAAACTCAAACATGCATCAGGTTGTATAACTAAACACCAGTTCATATCCAATATCGGCCAACAATCTCACAACATGCTGTGTGAAAATGTCCTGAACTATTTAAAATAATGTAAGTGGGCATGAATGATGAAACTGATGTTAAATATCCTCCTCTGCCAGGATTAATTCCTTTTTAAATGTTCTTTAAGATGTCTTGTGGAGCCGTTTCCACAAAGTCTCCAAATGGCCACTGTAAATCTCTGCCGTGCTGGTTCCTCGTGTTCTGCTGTGAGGACCCAATAAATGTCTTTTATGCTAAATGTTGAAATCCTGCAGCTATCGACGGCTCGCCGTTCATCGGAGACAAAGTCTGAGTCTCTTCTGACATGATGTAATGTGTGATGTGGAGAATCACTTTCCTTCATGTAATTAAGTTATGTGCAAAATGTTCAGAAAGTGAAGAAACATAAAGAAAAGGGTTTTCCTAAAAGGAAAATTTGTCTCTTATTAAAATTGTTTTATGTCCACCTGTAATATTTTATATACACTCACCTAAAGGATTATTAGGAACACCATACTAATACTGTGTTTGACCCCCTTTCGCCTTCAGAACTGCCTTAATTCTACGTGGCGTTGATTCAACAAGGTGCTGAAAGCATTCTTTAGAAATGTTGGCCCATATTGATGGATAGCATCTTGCAGTTGATGGAGATTTGTGGGATGCACATCCAGGGCACGAAGCTCCCGTTCCACCACATCCCAAAGATGCTCTATTGGGTTGAGATCTGGTGACTGTGGGGGCCATTTTAGTACAGTGAACTCATTGTCATGTTCAAGAAACCAATTTGAAATGATTGGAGCTTTGTGACATGGTGCATTATCCTGCTGGAAGTAGCCATCAGAGGATGGGTACATGGTGGCCATAAAGGGATGGACATGGTCAGAAACAATGCTCAAGTAGGCCGTGGCATTTAAACCATGCCCAATTGGCACTAAGGGGCCTAAAGTGTGCCAAGAAAACATCCCCACACCATTACACCACCACCAGCAGCCTGCACAGTGGTAACAAGGCATGATGGATCCATGTTCTCATTCTGTTTACGCCAAATTCTGACTCTACCATCTGAATGTCTCAACAGAAATCGAGACTCATCAGACCAGGCAACATTTTTCCAGTCTTCAACTGTCCAATTTTGGTGAGCTCTTGCAAATTGTAGCCTCTTTTTCCTATTTGTAGTGGAGATGAGTGGTACCCAGTGGGGTCTTCTGCTGTTGTAGCCCATCCGCCTCAAGGTTGTGCGTGTTGTGGCTTCACAAATGCTTTGCCGCATACCTCGGTTGTAATGAGTGGTTATTTCAGTCAAAGTTGCTCTTCTATCAGCTTGAATCAGTCGGCCCATTCTCCTCTGACCTCTAGCATCAACGAGGCATTTTCGCCCACAGGACTGCCGCATACTGGATGTTTTTCCCCTTTTCACATCATTCTTTGTAAACCCTAGAAATGGTTGTGCATGAAAATCCCAGTAACTGAGCAGATTGTGAAATACTCAGACCGGCCCGTCTGGCACCAACAACCATGCCACACTCAAAATTGCTTAAATCACCTTTCTTTCCCATTCTGACATTCAGTTTGGAGTTCAGGAGATTGTCTTGACCAGGACCGCACCCCTAAATGCATTGAAGCACCTGCCATGTGATTGGTTGATTAGATAATTGCATTAATGAGAAATTGAACAGGTGTTCCTAATAATCCTTTAGGTGAGTGTATATAAACATTTCAATACTTTAAACCAACAAAGACGTGCTGGATTACATTAAACATCACCAGGAGGAGGTTTTATTCCATTTTTCATAAATTGTTGAAATCATCTCAGTGTGTGTTTCTAACTCGGCAGAGTCACTGTGGAACGTGTTCTCTCAGATACTCTGTGATGTTAACTGGTGTTTAGTTATAAAACATAAAGCCCATGATGCTTTATGACGTTGGCACTGACCGGTGAAGCTGATTGGCTGCTGCAGGTGCATCATGGCAATGTCGGCCTGTTTGGTCTGTTTGTTGTATTGCCTGTTGATGACGATGCGATCGACTTGTCGGGTCTGAACGTCCACAGAGTTTAAGTCACTTTGAGAGTGAAGACCGAAAACAGCCGACCACGACATCAGGTGGACGTTCTTCCTGTGGAACAAGTTCATACGAGAGCAAGAGAACTTTTAAACTTCATGTCTGTAGAAATGAAACTGATATTCTCAGACAGGCTGATAGTTTCTGTCCTTGTTTTTATGATATGAACATTAGTGTAAGCTGTAACATTAAAGCTCTGGCGCCGTCCAGCTAATGAGAGGCTGAGCAGAGACATTTCTGCCTTCGTCCTCTGATGAAGACGTGTTTCTGATGTGTGTCTCAGAGTTGTGTTTTGTTTTATGTTAAGTTCTAAGGAGGAGCTGAATATCTCGCAGTATCTCCACCATGTTATTATTTCTATTATTACTGTTATTAATGCTGCAGGGGTCGTCATTAAGTTCGGGTTCCCAGTCAGTAGTGCACAGGCCTTCCAAGTGAATGGTTGTGTGTTTGGTTCACCCTTGAGTGAATATATTTATTTCCCTCTTTAACAAAATAACTATAAAGAGACTGTTTCACATGCTTACAGACACATGCGTGGTAGTGTGACGTATGCAGTGACGCATGTGTGGTAGTAGTGCATGTGTGGTAGTAGTGATGTATGTGTGGTAATAGTGATGCATGCGTGGTAGTAGTGACGCATGCGTGGTAGTAGTGACGCATGCAGTGACGCATGTGTGGTAGTAGTGATGTATGTGTGGTAATAGTGACGCATCCGTGGTAGTAGTGACGCATGCAGTGACGCATGTGTGGTAGTAGTGATGTATGTGTGGTAGTAGTGATGTATGTGTGGTAATAGTGATGGATGCGTGGTAGTAGTGACACATGCAGTGACGCATGTGTGGTAGTAGTGATGCATTTGTGGTAATAGTGACGGATGCGTGGTAGTAGTGATGCATGCAGTGACGCATGTGTGGTAGTAGTGATGTATGTGTGGTAATAGTGACGCATGCGTGGTAGTAGTGACGCATGCAGTGACGCATGTGTGGTAGTAGTGACGTATGTGTGGTAATAGTGATGGATGCGTGGTAGTAGTGACGCATGCATGGTAGTAGTGACGCATGCAGTGACGCATGTGTGGTAGTAGTGATGTATGTGTGGTAATAGTGATGGATGCGTGGTAGTAGTGACGCATGCATGGTAGTAGTGACGCATGCAGTGACGCATGTGTGGTAGTAGTGATGTATGTGTGGTAATAGTGACGCATGTGTGGTAGTAGTGACGCATGCAGTGACGCATGTGTGGTAGTAGTGATGTATGTGTGGTAATAGTGATGGATGCGTGGTAGTAGTGACGCATGCATGGTAGTAGTGATGCATTCAGTGATGCATGTGTGGTAGTAGTGATGTATGTGTGGTAATAGTGACGCATGTGTGGTAGTAGTGATGTATGTGTGGTAATAGTGAGGGATGCGTGGTAGTAGTGACGCATGCAGTGACGCATGTGTGGTAGTAGTGATGTATGTGTGGTAATAGTGAGGGATGCGTGGTAGTAGTGGCGCATGCAGTGACGCATGTGTGGTAGTAGTGATGCATGTGTGGTAATAGTGAAGGATGCGTGGTAGTAGTGAGGCATGCAGTGACGCATGTGTGGTAGTAGTGATGTATGTGTGGTAATAGTGACGCATGCGTGGTAGTAGTGACGCATACAGTGACGCATGTGTGGTAGTAGTGATGCATGTGTGGTAATAGTGATGGATGCGTGGTAGTAGTGACGCATGCAGTGACGCATGTGTGGCAGTAGTGATGTATGTGTGGTAATAGTGACGCATGCGTGGTAGTAGTGACGCATGCAGTGACGCATGTGTGGTAGTAGTGATGCATGTGTGGTAGACCCTACCATAAGTGGAGCCGGACAAATGGTTGAATAGGTTTCCCGGCTCGGTCTTTACCTATAGAGATGTACTGAGGATTCTTTCGGTGTCTCCTCTTAAAACCTCTCTGGTTTAAGTTTAATAATTCACTAAAATGAAAAACTTGAACCCCTGACTAAATATAATCAACATCAAATATTTCTCACCTGCAGGTCAATAAGGAAATATCTGAGTCAGATATCAAATATATATGTATAGTATATAGTATATAGTATAGTAAAGTATTTGTGTAATGAGTAATTGAGTGTCACCCGTAGACGCAGTGTGCAGCGGTCAGCAGCCAATCTCTGCCAATCAATGAGGCTCCACAGACATGACGCCCCCTCCAATGCAAAGACACAATCCATGGCCACGCCCCCTTCACCGTGTCAACCCCGCCCACCACTCTAACCACACCTGGCAGGTGACAACAAACACAGACTACAGTCAGACTGAAAAAAATTAAGATCAACAGGAAGAGGTCAAACAGATTCAGTCTTACCTTGACCAGGTATCCTCTCTGCTGATTGGTTGGTCTCCCTCGTGTTGTTGGTGATCTGTCGAACGCCACAAGCTAAAACACGCAGAGGCTCAGTTAAGCTCCACATAGAGTGCAGGTGTTGTTTTAACAGACAGTGTTTATGAGTGTACTCACGTTGGTTGTCACACTTCAGTGAAATCACTTTCTCACTGCTGCATGTTTCACTGTAAAAAACAACCATTTTTTTCCTTCAGTACAACTCAGGTTCTAGTTCTGGTTTTAGTTTTAATTCTGGTCCTGATCACTTGCTCCTGACTGTTAGCTTCAAGGCTCTGTTTCTGTCTGGTTTTATTTCCAGTTCTGGTACTGGTCCAAGTTCTGGTCTTCAGTACCTGATCCTGGTATCCAGTTTTCCATCGCTGGTGACTGTGACCGTTGTAAACGGGGAATCCTGAGGCAGAGCCGGCAGCAGTGTGGCCTCCCCGGACCTGCAGAGGGAGAAAGAAGACAGACAGGTGAGAGTTACCTGTATCCCACAGAGTAACAGGTGTGGACAGACAGGTGTGAGTTACCTGTATCCCAAGTAGTAACAGGTGAGGACAGACAGGTGAGAGTTACCTGTATCCCAAGTAGTAACAGGTGAAGACAGACAGGTGTGAGTTACCTGTATCCCAAGTAGTAACAGGTGAGGACAGACAGGTGAGAGTTACCTGTATCCCAAGTAGTAACAGGTGAAGACAGACAGGTGTGAGTTACCTGTATCCCAAGTAGTAACAGGTGAAGACAGACAGGTGTGAGTTACCTGTATCCCAAGTAGTAACAGGTGAGGACAGACAGGTGTGAGTTACCTGTATCCCAAGTAGTAACAGGTGAGGACAGACAGGTGAGAGTTACCTGTATCCCAAGTAGTAACAGGTGAAGACAGACAGGTGAGAGTTACCTGTATCCCAAGTAGTAACAGGTGAAGACAGACAGGTGTGAGTTACCTGCATCCCAGGTACTGACAGGTGAAGACAGACAGGTGTGAGTTACCTGTATCCCAAGTAGTAACAGGTGAAGACAGACAGGTGAGAGTTACCTGTATCCCAAGTAGTAACAGGTGAAGACAGACAGGTGTGAGTTACCTGTATCCCAAGTAGTAACAGGTGAGGACAGACAGGTGAGAGTTACCTGTATCCCAAGTAGTAACAGGTGAAGACAGACAGGTGTGAGTTACCTGTATCCCAAGTAGTAACAGGTGAAGACAGACAGGTGTGAGTTACCTGTATCCCAAGTAGTAACAGGTGAGGACAGACAGGTGTGAGTTACCTGTATCCCAAGTAGTAACAGGTGAGGACAGACAGGTGAGAGTTACCTGTATCCCAAGTAGTAACAGGTGAAGACAGACAGGTGTGAGTTACCTGTATCCCAAGTAGTAACAGGTGAAGACAGACAGGTGTGAGTTACCTGTATCCCAAGTAGTAACAGGTGAGGACAGACAGGTGTGAGTTACCTGTATCCCAAGTAGTAACAGGTGAGGACAGACAGGTGTGAGTTACCTGTATCCCAGGTACTGACAGGTGAAGACAGACAGGTGTGAGTTACCTGTATCCCAAGTAGTAACAGGTGAAGACAGACAGGTGAGAGTTACCTGTATCCCAAGTAGTAACAGGTGAAGACAGACAGGTGAGAGTTACCTGTATCCCAAGTAGTAACAGGTGAAGACAGACAGGTGTGAGTTACCTGTATCCCAGGTACTGACAGGTGAAGACAGACAGGTGTGAGTTACCTGTATCCCAGGTACTGACAGGTGAGGACAGACAGGTGAGAGATACCTGTATCCCAAGTAGTAACAGGTGAAGACAGACAGGTGTGAGTTACCTGTATCCCAGGTACTGACAGGTGAAGACAGACAGGTGTGAGTTACCTGTATCCCAGGTACTGACAGGTGAAGACAGACAGGTGTGAGTTACCTGTATCCCAGGTACTGACAGGTGAAGTCAGACAGGTGAGAGTTACCTGTATCCCAAGTAGGAACAGGTGAAGACAGACAGGTGAGAGTTACCTGTATCCCAGGCACTGACAGGTGAGGACAGACAGGTGAGAGTTACCTGTATCCCAAGTAGGAACAGGTGAAGACAGACAGGTGAGAGTTACCTGTATCCCAGGTACTGACAGGTGAGGACAGACAGGTGTGAGTTACCTGTATCCCAAGTAGTAACAGGTGAAGACAGACAGGTGTGAGTTACCTGTATCCCAAGTAGTAACAGGTGAAGACAGACAGGTGAGAGTTACCTGTATCCCAGGCACTGACAGGTGAGGACAGACAGGTGAGAGTTACCTGTATCCCAAGTAGGAACAGGTGAAGACAGACAGGTGAGAGTTACCTGTATCCCAAGTAGGAACAGGTGAAGACAGACAGGTGAGAGTTACCTGTATCCCAGGTACTGACAGGTGAGGACAGACAGGTGTGAGTTACCTGTATCCCAAGTAGTAACAGGTGAAGACAGACAGGTGAGAGTTACCTGTATCCCACAGAGTAACAGGTGAGGACAGACAGGTGAGAGATACCTGTATCCCAGGTACTGACAGGTGAGGACAGACAGGTGTGAGTTACCTGTATCCCAGGTACTGACAGGTGAAGTCAGACAGGTGAAAGTTCCAGTTGTCAGCACACACAGTGTACAGAGAGGAGATGAGCTGAAACTGAAGCCGACTGGAACCGTTCACCTGCAGCACAACTGGAACACACACACACCTGTGTAGGTCAGTCACTTTGAAGGTGGTGTTACTCTCTGTGACATCAGTATTGATCCTTGTATTGATCATGACCTGATCGACTCACCGCAGCCAGCTTCATCAGAGGCGTTGGGACAGTCGACCACGCTGTCACACTGATAGTCACCACGAATACATCTTCCTGTCTGACACTGGAACTGACCGACCGCACACGGAGCTGTTCACAAACAAACACCATACAATCATCCTGCTGTTCACTTTGACACAAACTGCTTCCACCCTCTGACCTTTGAACCTGAGCTCACCTGGGGACCCCAGGTTGACCCCGGAGGTGAAGTTGGCACTGAATCCTCGGCCGTGACCCGATTCGTCTGTAAAGAACCACACTGTCACCTGATTGGTTGTTGAGAAGAGGTCGTGGGCGGGGCCATCCCTGCCAGTGAGGACAGCTGGAAACAAAACACATTCACACTTGAAGCAGGCATTCTGCTGAGGACACAACTGAAAAGGATTCTGGGTAAAACACGTCCTCACCTAGTAAGGTGGACTTTGACCCCGCCCCGTCCCGCACCTCCACGACATCATAGGTCGATTCAACTTCAAAGTCCAGGAAGTGTAGCTGGATGTTCTGACCTTCGCTGGCATGAAGAGTCCACAGACCTGCAGCAGAAGAGGATCATGGGTAAAATGAGGTACAAACATTAAGTAAACATAGTGGACATGTTCAGGTAAAGTCCGGGATCTTAAGGACCACATAGTTTTTCATAGAAGGACTGACACTGAGGACCATGGACCTGAGGACCATGGACCTGAGGAACATGGACCTGAGAGACATGGACCTGAGGACAGTGGACCTGAGAGACATGGACCTGAGGAACATGGACCTAAGGAACATGGACCTAAGGACCATGGACCTGAGGAACATGGACCTGAGGATAATGGATGTGAGAACCATGGACCTAAGGAACATGGACCTGAGAAACATGGACCTGAGAGACATGGACCTGAGGACAGTGGACCTGAGAGACATGGACCTGAAGAACATGGACCTGAGGATAATGGATGTGAGAACCATGGACCTGAGGATAATGGATGTGAAAACCATGGACCTGAGAACCGTGGTCCTAACTACTGCTGACCTGAGGAACATGGACCTGAGGAACATGGCCCTAAGGACCATGGAGCTGAGGATAATGGACCTGAGAGACATGGACCTGAGAACCGTGGTCCTAACTACTGCTGACCTGAGGAACATGGACCTGAGGAACATGGCCCTAAGGATAATGGATGTGAGGACAATGGATGTGAGGAACATGGACCTTAAGAACATGGACCTGAGAGACAAGGACCTAAGGAACATGGACCTGAGGAACATGGACCTCAGGATAATGGATGTGAGGAACATGGACCTGAGGAACATGGACCTAAGGAACATGGACCTGAGAGACATGGACCTAAGGACTATGGTCCTAAGGAACATGGACCTGAGAGACATGGACCTAAGGACTATGGTCCTAAGGACCATGGACCTGAGGATAATGGATGTGAGGAACATGGACCTAAGGAACATGGACCTGAGAGACATGGACCTGAGGAACATGGACCTCAGGATAATGGACCTGAGGAACATGGACCTGAGGAACATGGACCTGAGGATAATGGATGTGAGAACCATGGACCTGAGAACCGTGGTCCTAACTACTGCGGACCTGAGGACCATGGACCTGAGGATAATGGATGTGAGAACCATGGACCTGAAAACTGTGGTCCTAACTACTGCGGACCTGAGGACCATGGACCTGAGAATAATGGATGTGAGGAACATGGACCTAAGGAACATGGACCTGAGAGACATGGACCTGAGGAACATGGACCTCAGGATAATGGACGTGAGGAACATGGACCTGAGGATAATGGATGTGAGAACCCTGGGCCTGAGAACCGTGGTCCTAACTACTGCTGACCTGAGGAACATGGACCTGAGGATAATGGATGTGAGAACCCTGGGCCTGAGGATAATGGATGTGAGAACCATGGACCTGAGAACCGTGGTCCTAACTACTGCGGACCTGAGGACCATGGACCTGAGGATAATGGATGTGAGAACCATGGACCTGAGGATAATGGATGTGAAAACCATGGACCTGAGAACCGTGGTCCTAACTACTGCTGACCTGAGGAACATGGACCTGAGGAACATGGCCCTAAGGACCATGGAGCTGAGGATAATGGACCTGAGAGACATGGACCTGAGAACCGTGGTCCTAACTACTGCGGACCTGAGGAACATGGACCTGAGAGACATGGACCTGAGGATAATGGATGTGAGGACAATGGATGTGAGGAACATGGACCTAAGGAACATGGACCTGAGAGACATGGACCTAAGGAACATGGACCTGAGGAACATGGACCTGAGGATAATGGATGTGAGGAACATGGACCTGAGGAACATGGACCTAAGGAACATGGACCTGAGAGACATGGACCTAAGGACTATGGTCCTAAGGACCATGGACCTGAGGATAATGGATGTGAGAACCATGGACCTAAGGAACATGGACCTGAGAGACATGGACCTAAGGACTATGGTCCTAAGGAACATGGACCTGAGAGACATGGACCTAAGGACTATGGTCCTAAGGACCATGGGCCTGAGGATAATGGATGTGAGGAACATGGACCTGAGAGACATGGACCTAAGGACTATGGTCCTAAGGACCATGGACCTGAGGATAATGGATGTGAGGAACATGGACCTAAGGAACATGGACCTGAGAGACATGGACCTGAGGAACATGGACCTCAGGATAATGGACCTGAGGAACATGGACCTGAGGATAATGGATGTGAGAACCATGGACCTGAGAACCGTGGTCCTAACTACTGCGGACCTGAGGACCATGGACCTGAGGATAATGGATGTGAGAACCATGGACCTGAAAACTGTGGTCCTAACTACTGCGGACCTGAGGACCATGGACCTGAGAATAATGGATGTGAGGAACATGGACCTAAGGAACATGGACCTGAGAGACATGGACCTGAGGAACATGGACCTCAGGATAATGGACGTGAGGAACATGGACCTGAGGAACATGGACCTGAGGATAATGGATGTGAGAACCCTGGGCCTGAGAACCGTGGTCCTAACTACTGCTGACCTGAGGAACATGGACCTGAGGATAATGGATGTGAGAACCATGGACCTGAGAACCGTGGTCCTAACTACTGCGGACCTGAGGACCATGGACCTGAGGATAATGGATGTGAGAACCCTGGGCCTGAGGATAATGGATGTGAGAACCATGGACCTGAGAACCGTGGTCCTAACTACTGCGGACCTGAGGACCATGGACCTGAGGATAATGGATGTGAGAACCATGGACCTGAGAACTGTGGTCCTAACTACTGCGGACCTGAGGACAATGGACCTGAGGATAATGGACCTGAGGACCGTGGACTGTCCTGAGTACAGGCCTTAGTATAGCCTGAACAGACAGGTGTACTCACACGTAGCCTTGTTGCCATAGGATTGCGGGTAATTTGGCGAGCTGAAGGTGGAGTTTGGCTCCCAGAGGTCAAAGGGTCCTCCGCAGTCAGCTGGACCAATCAGAGCAGAGGGGGCGGAGTCACAGGTGTGTGAATACTGACATGTATTGTTTCATTGTTACAGGCTGTCTTGTGTAATAATATATTAATAATTAAATCAAAACGTAAACATTTTAACGAGTTTGTGAGAGAGAGTTACCACAGAATGAGAAGAACTGATCATGTTTTAGTTTTTAGTTTTTATTATCAGTGATAATGATTAATAATCTACAATAATACACTTCAACAGCAGGCGGCGTGGCTCACCTGGCATGGGGGGAGGGGTTGGTGGAGGCGGGACATTGGTTGGTTCAGGGGGGGCGGGGCCACAGGCATCAGAGGTAAGTGTGATGTCATCCAAAGCGATGTCGTTCAGCATCCCTCCTTTTTTCAGAGCTTCAAACACCACCTGCACAGGTCACATATGTCAGTTACTGATCACAATGATTGATCAGTCGCTGGACTTCCTGTGTGATGTCACTGACCGTGGTCTTCGTGGTCATGTCTAGGGTCACCTGGCCGTAGTTCCAGTTGTCGCCATAGTTACCGTCTCTCTGGAACGCCACAGTAGCGGCGGCTTCGGACAGCAGCAGGACTCTGAGATGGTCGACATCTTCTCCAAACATGTGGTACCTGCAGGACGACCACTTCCTGTTTACTTGTTTATGTTTTGTATGTGTGTGTTTACATGCAATCACCTCTAACTCATTTGTTTACATGTTTTTTTTTCCATGTTTACGTGTTTATCTTCTGTCGTCAAGTTATGTGAACGGCACGACCATCGGCCGACACTGAAGGTCGTGTAGTCTGCATGAGCCTTTAGTATAACTTGTAGCACTCGGTGATGTTTGTGTTAGTAAAGCAGCTGTCTGGTTATTGGTCTGATGTTAATGTTAATGTTTTTATTCTCCTGTTGTTTATTTGCTGTTGTTTTCATTATTTTCATTTCATTTATTTGTTTATTTGACAGAGACAGTGCTCATTAATTAACAGTAAAATAACTGTAAATGAGCCAGAGTTACCTCAACAAGCTAATTTTCATCTGTTGTCCTTGATCACACAGATTGTTTATTTGGTGATGTTTACATGTTTATTTTGTGTTGTGTACATGTTTATTTGGTGTTGTCTACTTGTTATTTGGTGTTGTTTATGTGTTCATTTGGTGTTGTTTACATATTTATTTGGTGTTGTTTATGTGTTATTTGGTGTTGTTTACGTGTTCATTTGGTGTTGTTTACGTGTTCATTTGGTGCTGTTTACGTGTTCATTTGGTGGTGTTTACGTGTTTATTTGGTGTTGTTTACGTGTTCATTTGGTGGTGTTTATGTGTTATTTATGTGTTATTTGGTGGTGTTTACGTGTTATTTGGTGTTGTTTACGTGTTTATTTGGTGTTTACGTGCTATTTGGTGTTATTTACGTGTTATTTGGTG
The DNA here is from genome assembly GCF_014851395.1 of Micropterus salmoides. Taxonomy (NCBI): domain Eukaryota; kingdom Metazoa; phylum Chordata; class Actinopteri; order Centrarchiformes; family Centrarchidae; genus Micropterus; species Micropterus salmoides. The sequence continues at coordinate 5,162,533 of NW_024044681.1, forward strand.
TTGTTTATGTGTTTATTTGGTGATGTTTATGTGTTATTTGGTGTTGTTTATGTGTTATTTGGTGTTGTTTACGTGTTATTTGGTGTTGTTTATGTGTTATTTGGTGTTGTTTACATGTTATTTAGTGTTGTTAACGTGTTATTTAGTGTTGTTTACGTGTTTATTTGGTGATGTTTGTGTGTTATTTGGTGTTGTTTACGTGTTATTTGGTGTTGTTTACGTGTTATTTGGTGATGTTTATGTGTTATTTGGTGTTGTTTACGTGTTTATTTGGTGATGTTTGTGTGTTATTTGGTGTTGTTTACGTGTTTATTTGGTGATGTTTATGTGTTATTTGGTGATGTTTGTGTGTTATTTGGTGTTGTTTACGTGTTATTTGGTGATGTTTATGTGTTATTTGGTGTTGTTTACGTGTTATTTGGTGTTGTTTACATGTTATTTAGTGTTGTTAACGTGTTATTTAGTGTTGTTTACGTGTTTATTTGGTGATGTTTGTGTGTTATTTGGTGTTGTTTACGTGTTTATTTGGTGAGGTTTACGTGTTATTTGGTGTTGTTTACGTGTTATTTGGTGATGTTTATGTGCTATTTGGTGTTGTTTACGTGTTTATTTGGTGATGTTTGTGTGTTATTTGGTGTTGTTTACGTGTTTATTTGGTGATGTTTATGTGCTATTTGGTGTTGTTTACGTGTTTATTTGGTGTTGTTTACGTGTTATTTGGTGATGTTTATGTGCTATTTGATGTTGTTTACGTGTTTATTTGGTGTTGTTTACGTGTTATTTGGTGATGTTTATGTGCTATTTGGTGTTGTTTACGTGTTTATTTGGTGTTGTTTACGTGTTATTTGGTGATGTTTATGTGCTATTTGGTGTTGTTTACGTGTTTATTTGGTGATGTTTATGTTTTATTTGGTGTTGTTTATGTTTTATTTGGTGTTGTTTATGTGTTATTTTGTGTTGTTTACGTGTTTATTTGGTGTTGTTTACGTGTTTATTTGGTTATGTTTACGTGTTATTTGGTGTTGTTTACGTGTTATTTGGTGTTGTTTACGTGTTATTTGGTGTTGTTTATGTGCTATTTGGTGTTGTTTATGTGTTATTTGGTGTTGTTTACGTGTTATTTGGTGTTGTTTACGTGTTTATTTGGTTATGTTTACGTGTTATTTGGTGTTGTTTACGTGTTATTTGGTGATGTTTATGTGCTATTTGGTGTTGTTTATGTGTTATTTGGTGTTGTTTACGTGTTATTTGGTGTTGTTTACGTGTTTATTTGCGGTTGTTTACCAGAAGCTCAGGCACATGGGATGTGTGGGCGCAGTCAGAGGGAGGCTGTAGATCCTGAATCTCTTCAGAAATTGGCTGGGACTCAGAGGAGTGACGATGTAGAAACCTGACAGGTTGACACCAGATGATCAATACCACTGATAACAATACTAATACTACTGACATTACTACAAACAACGAATACTAATATTGTTCGGACTGTATTGACAAAACTGTTTCCATGGTCACATGTTGGACCCACCTGAGCCGTCGGCGAGCGTGTGGTCAACACTCGGGCCGGTCAGCGGAGGAAACGTGGGGCCCCTGGTTCGAATCCAATCTCCATCATCGTCCTGCTGCTGCCTCCAGAAACACATGCCCTGCTCAAAGGAGCAGCTCAGCTTCTGCTGGTCTGAACACACCAAAGGTCCATCATTGGACCTCATGAGCTCCACCTGCAGTGCCTGGACCTGTCTGTCTCTGATCCTCACGCTGTCTTCTCTTCTATCCCCTCCAAACTCCCAACGTACTAAACGTACTATTAAATCAGCAGTACACCTGCTCTACCAACCTATTAGCCACCCACCTGGCCTCCAAACAAACGCCCTGGCAGCCCACCACACCTGCTCTGTCTCACAGCTTTGATTCTTCTTCACCTGTTGAGCTCCTCTGTACACCACCGAACTCCGTGGCCCTTAGTCACCCCTATCCTCAAGAGGTCAGGGTTGGATCTGGAGGAACAACTACTCTAACCTACTATCTCCAACCTTCGGTTCCTCAGTAAAATTCTGGAAAGGTCCACCATCATAAGTCTAACCATGATCTCTAAGAGCCCCTTCAGCCAGGATTCAGATTTCACCAAAGCACAGAGACCGCCCACTCACCCCTGCTGACTCCAGACAAATCACCATCCAAATCCTCCTTCACCTCTGCGCAGCCTCCGACACCGTCTACCTTTCTTATGGACCTTGGTGTCCCGGCACAGCTCTCTCCTGGTTTCAGGCTTACTTCTCACACAGGAAGCAGTTTGTCACCGTTGGCAAATCCCGCTCCCACCCAGCTCTGGTCAGCCAAGGTGCCTTGAGGGTCTGTGCTTGGACCCAGCATCTTCATCATCTAGTTGCCAACCCTTGGTCAGATTACCCGCCAACATGGTCTCAGCTTCACCTACTATGCCGCTGATTCTCAGGACCAAATCGTCCGCTCAGCATCCTGGATGTTGACGGATGCTCCATCATCCACCCTCTCTTTCCAGCCTCATGTCAGATCACCAAATCTGCCTTGTTCCATCTCACAAACTTCTCTAGACTCGGGCCATCACGCTCTGACTCCGTGGCAGAAGTCTGACAGACTTTAATAACTGGACTACTGTAAGGGAGACCTGTCACCAGGGTTCTCCACCAAGACCTGGCATCACCGAAACCCTCATCCACTTTCACCGGCTCTCAATCTAGTCCCGCATCAGCTACAAAATCCTGCTTCTCACCTACAAATCCGTCCACGCCCAGGCCGGCTCTCGTTTCCCAGAGACAGAGGGTTCAGTACTGCAGCCAGACCCTCCTTCATCCCTGCAAACTCCCTTAGTGCTGCTCTCCCGGCACCTGAAAAGGTCATGATGCACTTCCTGTTCACAGGTGTGGTGAAGTTACCTGAGAGGGTGGAGGTGTTGGCGGCGCTGTAGGTGGCGTTGAATCCTGACAGGTTGTTGACCTCATCAGAAGTAAACTCCACCGTTGATTGGTCGGTCAGCAGCCACACAGTCCCGGGAGGGGCGGAGCCTGAGAGCTCAGCTGCCAATCATATTGAAATTGTTACAACACACACACACACATTCTCAACACTTCAGGCCTGTGTGTGTTACCTGCCAGGTGTGTGTGTGTGTGTGTGTTACCTGCCAGGTGTGTGTGTGTGTGTGTGTTACCTGCCAGGTGTGTGTGTGTGTGTGTGTGTGTGTGTGTGTGTGTGTGTGTGTGTGTTACCTGCCAGGTGTGTGTGTGTGTGTGTGTGTGTGTTACCTGCCAGGTGTGTGTGTGTGTGTGTGTGTGTGTGTGTGTGTGTGTTACCTGCCAGGTGTGTGTGTGTGTGTGTGTGTGTGTGTGTTACCTGCCAGGTGTGTGTGTGTGTGTGTGTGTGTGTGTGTTACCTGCCAGGTGTGTGTGTGTGTGTGTGTGTGTGTTACCTGCCAGGTGTGTGTGTGTGTGTGTGTGTGTGTGTGTGTTACCTGCCAGGTGTGTGTGTGTGTGTGTGTGTGTTACCTGCCAGGTGTGTGTGTGTGTGTGTGTGTGTGTGTGTGTTACCTGCCAGGTGTGTGTGTGTGTGTGTGTGTGTGTGTTACCTGCCAGGTGTGTGTGTGTGTGTGTGTGTGTGTGTGTGTGTTACCTGCCAGGTGTGTGTGTGTGTGTGTGTTACCTGCCAGGTGTGTGTGTGTGTGTGTGTGTGTGTGTGTGTGTGTGTGTGTGTGTTACCTGCCAGGTGTGTGTGTGTGTGTGTGTGTTTGTGTGTGTGTGTGTGTGTTACCTGCCAGGTGTGTGTGTGTTACCTGCCAGGTGTGTGTGTGTGTGTGTGTGTGTGTGTGTGTTACCTGCCAGGTGTGTGTGTGTGTGTTTTACCTGCCAGGTGTGTGTGTGTGTGTGTTACCTGCCAGGTGTGTGTGTGTGTGTGTGTTGTGTGTGTGTGTGTGTGTTACCTGCCAGGTGTGTGTGTGTGTGTGTGTGTGTGTGTGTGTGTTTGTGAGTGTGTGTGTGTTACCTGCCAGGTGTGTGTGTGTGTGTTACCTGCCAGGTGTGTGTGTGTGTGTGTGTGTGTGTGTTTGTGTGTGTGTGTGTGTGTGTTACCTGCCAGGTGTGTGTGTGTGTGTGTTTTACCTGCCAGGTGTGTGTGTGTGTGTGTTTACCTGCCAGGTGTGTGTGTGTGTGTGTGTGTTTGTGTGTGTGTGTGTTTGTGTGTGTGTGTGTGTGTTACCTGCCAGGTGTGTGTGTGTGTGTGTGTGTGTGTTTGTGTGTGTGTGTGTGTTACCTGCCAGGTGTGTGTGTGTGTGTGTTACCTGCCAGGTGTGTGTGTGTGTGTGTGTTACCTGCCAGGTGTGTGTGTGTGTGTGTGTGTGTGTACCTGCCAGGTGTGTGTGTGTGTGTGTGTGTGTTACCTGCCAGGTGTGTGTGTGTGTTACCTGCCAGGTGTTTGTCCTCCCCGACTCCTTCATAGAGCCTCAGCATGTCGATGTTTTCTTCTGTTTCAAACTGCTGGAAGCTGATCTGAACAGAAAGGCCTCTGTCCACCCTGAGAATGTGGAAATCCTTAATCAACTTCCTGTTTCACTGATTATTGGTTATTACTGATGAGACAGTCACATGATCAGTGACGCTGGCTTAAATACACGTAAAAAGTATTGATCAGAGAGGGATTCATCAGCACAGAGACGGGTTGTACCTGATGATCCAGCGGCAGAAGCTGCTGCTGTCGTACGTCTCCGAGTCACCTGATGAACTGAACGACCCGCTCGGCCCGGTCAGCACAAACTGTCCGTCACACGCTGTCGCTGTGGAGACGAGAGTGATGTCGTAAGAGGAAGGTTTATTAGTAACACCGGTCCTGTCTGAAACTGTCTGATCCTCATTAATCAATAGTTCCTGCAGCTAAAGCAGATATTCAAACATCACCGACCACAGCGAGCAGCGTCCTCATCAGAGCCGTCAGGACAGTCGTCCACTCCGTCACAGAACCGATCGATCAGAACACACGTCGATTCATCAGCACACGAAGCGTGATGGGGAGGACACGTTACTGCGGACACAAAGAGACCAGCATGACTTTAATCTGATGTCACCCCGTCAGCCTCCATAGAGCGGCCGTTTCAACGAAGCCTCCTCACCTGCTGTAGGTGTGACGATCGTCGGTGAAGCCGTCGTCTTGTCTTCTTTCTCTGCAGAAAAACAGGACTTGATGGTTCACATCAAACTGAACAGAAACTGGTTTCTGGACTCGATGGCTCACATTAGCTTAACAGAAACCGGTTTCTGGACTCGATGGCTCACATTAGCTTAACAGAAACCGGTTTCTGGACTCGATGGTTCACATTAGCTTAACAGAAACCGGTTTCTGGACTCGATGGTTCACATTAGACTGAACAGTAACTGGTGTCTGAACTCGATGGCTCACATTAGACTGAACAGTAACTGGTGTCTGAACTCGATGGCTCACATTAGCTTAATAGAAACCGGTTTCTGGACTCGATGGTTCACATTAGCTTAACAGAAACTGGTTTCTGGACTCGATTGTTCATATCAAACTGAACAGAAACCGGTTTCTGGACTCGATGGTTCACATTAGACTGAACAGAAACCGGTTTCTGGACTCAATGGTTCACATTAGCTTAATAGAAACCGGTTTCTGGACTCGATGGTTCACATTAGCTTAACAGAAACTGGTTTCTGGACTCGATGGTTCACATTAGACTGAACAGAAACCGGTTTCTGAACTCAATGGTTCACATTAGCTTAACAGAAACCGGTTTCTGGACTCGATGGTTCACGTTAGCTTAATAGAAACCGGTTTCTGGACTCGATGGTTCACATTAGCTTAACAGAAACCGGTTTCTGGACTCGATGGTTCACATTAGACTGAACAGAAACCGGTTTCTGGACTCAATGGTTCACATTAGCTTAACAGAAACCGGTTTCTGGACTCGATGGTTCACATTAGCTTAATAGAAACCGGTTTCTGGACTCGATGGTTCACATTAGCTTAATAGAAACTGGTTTCTGGACTCGATGGTTCCCATTAGCCTAGCAGAAACCGGTTTCTGGACTCGATGGTTCACATTAGACTGAACAGAAAGTGTTTTCTGGACTCAATGGTTCACATTAGCTTAACAGAAACCGGTTTCTGGACTCGATGGTTCACATTAGCTTAATAGAAACTGGTTTCTGGACTCAATGGTTCACATTAGCTTAACAGAAACTGGTTTCTGGACTCGATGGTTCACATTAGACTGGACAGAAACCAGTTTCTGGACTCGATGGTTCCCATTAGCCTAGCAGAAACCGGTTTCTGGACTCGATGGTTCACATTAGCTTAATAGAAACTGGTTTCTGGACTCAATGGTTCACATTAGCTTAACAGAAACTGGTTTCTGGACTCGATGGTTCACATTAGACTGGACAGAAACCAGTTTCTGGACTCGATGGTTCCCATTAGCCTAGCAGAAACCGGTTTCTGGACTCGATGGTTCACATTAGACTGAACAGAAAGTGTTTTCTGGACTCGATGGTTCACATTAGCTTAACAGACACTGGTTTCTGGACTCGATGGTTCACATTAGACTGAACAGAAAGCGTTTTCTGGACTCGATGGTTCCCATTAGCTTAACAGAAACCGGTTTCTGGACTCGATGGTTCACATTAGACTGAACAGAAACCGGTTTCTGGACTCAATGGTTCACATTAGCTTAACAGAAACCGGTTTCTGGACTCGATGGTTCACATTAGCTTAATAGAAACCGGTTTCTGGACTCGATGGTTCACATTAGCTTAATAGAAACTGGTTTCTGGACTCGATGGTTCCCATTAGCCTAGCAGAAACCGGTTTCTGGACTCGATGGTTCACATTAGACTGAACAGAAAGTGTTTTCTGGACTCAATGGTTCACATTAGCTTAACAGAAACCGGTTTCTGGACTCGATGGTTCACATTAGCTTAATAGAAACCGGTTTCTGGACTCGATGGTTCCCATTAGCTTAACAGAAACCGGTTTCTGGACTCGATGGTTCACATTAGACTGAACAGAAACCAGTTTCTGGACTCGATGGTTCACATTAGCTTAACAGAAACCGGTTTCTGGACTCGATGGTTCACATTAGACTGAACAGAAAGTGTTTTCTGGACTCGATGGTTCACATTAGCTTAACAGACACTGGTTTCTGGACTCGATGGTTCACATTAGACTGAACAGAAAGCGTTTTCTGGACTCGATGGTTCCCATTAGCTTAACAGAAACCGGTTTCTGGACCCGATGGTTCACATTAGCTTAACAGAAACCGGTTTCTGGACTCGATGGTTCCCATTAGCTTAACAGAAACCAGTTTCTGGACTCGATGGTTCACATTAGACTGAACAGTAACTGGTGTCTGAACTCGATGGCTCACATTAGACTGAACAGTAACTGGTGTCTGAACTCGATGGCTCACATTAGCTTAATAGAAACCGGTTTCTGGACTCGATGGTTCACATTAGCTTAACAGAAACTGGTTTCTGGACTCGATTGTTCATATCAAACTGAACAGAAACCGGTTTCTGGACTCGATGGTTCACATTAGACTGAACAGAAACCGGTTTCTGGACTCAATGGTTCACATTAGCTTAATAGAAACCGGTTTCTGGACTCGATGGTTCACATTAGCTTAACAGAAACTGGTTTCTGGACTCGATGGTTCACATTAGACTGAACAGAAACCGGTTTCTGAACTCAATGGTTCACATTAGCCTAGCAGAAACCGGTTTCTGGACTCGATGGTTCACATTAGACTGAACAGAAAGTGTTTTCTGGACTCAATGGTTCACATTAGCTTAACAGAAACCGGTTTCTGGACTCGATGGTTCACATTAGCTTAATAGAAACTGGTTTCTGGACTCAATGGTTCACATTAGCTTAACAGAAACTGGTTTCTGGACTCGATGGTTCACATTAGACTGGACAGAAACCAGTTTCTGGACTCGATGGTTCCCATTAGCCTAGCAGAAACCGGTTTCTGGACTCGATGGTTCACATTAGCTTAATAGAAACTGGTTTCTGGACTCAATGGTTCACATTAGCTTAACAGAAACTGGTTTCTGGACTCGATGGTTCACATTAGACTGGACAGAAACCAGTTTCTGGACTCGATGGTTCCCATTAGCCTAGCAGAAACCGGTTTCTGGACTCGATGGTTCACATTAGACTGAACAGAAAGTGTTTTCTGGACTCGATGGTTCACATTAGCTTAACAGACACTGGTTTCTGGACTCGATGGTTCACATTAGACTGAACAGAAAGCGTTTTCTGGACTCGATGGTTCCCATTAGCTTAACAGAAACCGGTTTCTGGACTCGATGGTTCACATTAGACTGAACAGAAACCGGTTTCTGGACTCAATGGTTCACATTAGCTTAACAGAAACCGGTTTCTGGACTCGATGGTTCACATTAGCTTAATAGAAACCGGTTTCTGGACTCGATGGTTCACATTAGCTTAATAGAAACCGGTTTCTGGACTCGATGGTTCCCATTAGCCTAGCAGAAACCGGTTTCTGGACTCGATGGTTCACATTAGACTGGACAGAAACCGGTTTCTGGACTCGATGGTTCACATTAGCCTAGCAGAAACCGGTTTCTGGACTCGATGGTTCACATTAGCTTAATAGAAACCGGTTTCTGGACTCGATGGTTCCCATTAGCCTAGCAGAAACCGGTTTCTGGACTCGATGGTTCACATTAGACTGGACAGAAACCAGTTTCTGGACTCGATGGTTCACATTAGCCTAGCAGAAACCGGTTTCTGGACTCGATGGTTCACATTAGACTGAACAGAAAGTGTTTTCTGGACTCGATGGTTCACATTAGCTTAACAGACACTGGTTTCTGGACTCGATGGTTCACATTAGACTGAACAGAAAGCGTTTTCTGGACTCGATGGTTCCCATTAGCTTAACAGAAACCGGTTTCTGGACCCGATGGTTCACATTAGCTTAACAGAAACTGGTTTCTGGACTCGATGGTTCCCATTAGCTTAACAGAAACTGGTTTCTGGACTCGATGGTTCCCATTAGCTTAACAGAAACCAGTTTCTGGACTCGATGGTTCACATTAGAACAGCAGAGACTGCTCCGTTGCTGCATCTCCAAACTCCAAATAATGTTGCATTCAAACAAATTGGGAAGCACTGCCACAGCGTCCCCTGTGACCTCACAGCGTCATCTGTGATCTCACAGCGTCCCCTGTGACCTCGCAGCGTCACCTGTAATCTGGATGCGGCTTCTGTCGATCACCAATCCCGTAGACCCGACTTCCTGAAGCCCCGCCGCCAGCTGCTGCTCCGCCTCCTTCACATCAATCATCTGATTGAACCAGAGGTCAAAGGTCACCGCCACACTGCCCCGACTGAGGACACACAGATCAATAAAATTCAAAAGTCCGATAATCAATCGATTAATCAGAACGTTTGTTACTGAGAGAATCTGTTCAGATCAACGTGTTTTATCAGCTTGTGATCAATGAGTTTGAATCAGACAATCTGCTGCTGATTAGTTAATCATCACTGATCAGTGAGCGATTGATCCGGTATCTGACCTGAAGTATAAAACCTGACAGGACTTGAAGAGACGTCTGAGCTCGCTGTGACTGAATGCCTCAGACACCTGTCAACCAATCAGAGGTCAGAAAGTGATCAGGGGACACCTGCAGACAGACTGTCACTCACACCTGGCAACACTGAGCAGATCACTACTGATCAAACTTACAGAGCATAGTGTATGCCTTGGTGTGTACCCCCTATGAAGTATAGGGTGTACTTTATAGTACGTACTTTTAGGTTAGGTACTTGACAGGTATACTTCATAGTGTGTACTTTATGGTACGTACTTTTAGTTTAGGTACTTGGCCGGTATACTTTGTAGTGTGTACTTTATGGTACGTACTTTTAGTTTAGGTACTTGGCCGGTATACTTTATAGTGTGTACTTTATGGTACGTACTTTTGTATATGTACTTGGCAGGTATACTTTGTAGTGTGTACTTTATGGTACGTACTTTTAGTTTAGGTACTTGGCTGGTATACTTTATAGTGTGTACTTTATGGTACGTACTTTAAGCTTATGTACTTGGCTGGTATACTTTATAGGGTGTACTTTATGGTACGTACTTTTAGTATATGTACGTGGCCGGTATACTTTTTAGTGTGTACTTTATGGTACGTACTTTTAGTTTAGGTACTTGGCCGGTATACTTTATAGTGTGTACTTTATGGTACGTACTTTTGTATATGTACTTGGCAGGTATACTTTGTAGTGTGTACTTTATGGTACGTACTTTTAGTTTAGGTACTTGGCTGGTATACTTTATAGTGTGTACTTTATGGTACATACTTTTAGTTTAGGTACTTGGCTGGTATACTTTATAGTGTGTACTTTATGGTACGTACTTTTAGTTTAGGTACTTGGCTGGTATACTTTATAGTGTGTACTTTATGGTACGTACTTTAAGCTTATGTACTTGGCCGGTATACTTTATAGGGTGTACTTTACGGTACATACTTTTTGTTAAAAAGTGAAATACTTTGCAGTAAGAGGTGAAGCTTTGGACCCGAATCCACCAACACCGTGCTCTCGTACAGGTTGGGGGTTAAAGCTACCTGTTACTTTCAAAATAAAAGCCTGTGGTCTCACCAGGGTTTGGACGTCGAAGGCCAGAGCTTTAAAGAGCAGACTGCTGGAGTTGTTCAGCTCTTCGGAGAAAACGGCTCCCTGCGTGATCACCATCCGAGCCGTCAGCACCGCTGGCTCCTCGCCATCTCGGCACACAAACAACAACAACATCACAATAAAATCTGCTGACACCTATTCAGCTCTTCAAACCCAGAGTCTGCATTTACCTTCAGGCTTCAGGCTGATCCAGGAAACCACGATCAGTCCGACACAACAGACCAGAAGAAGAGAGGACACGCAGCTGAGGAGAAGCTCCAGAGACGACAGGCGTTTCATCCTGACAGCTGCAGGCGGACCATCCACATAAAGTGTTACAATGTTCTTTACCTTCTCTGTTGGTGAGCTGATGTCTGTCGGAGCTCTCCTTTAGCCCTCAGGATGTAGGACCATCTTATTTTATAAAGTGTTGCCTTTCTCTGGCCTCGCTGTCGTCACCTGTTCTCTACAGGAGGATTCCCTTCCTGTTCCAAGCACGCTTTCTGTCAGGGTTTACAGCCTTGTACTGAGACGGCTCTGGTCTCTAACGACCACTAATGTTCTCTGATGCAGGTGAGTACTCTGTGCTGGTACTTCCAGACCTCAGCTCTACGTTTCAGACAACAGACCATCGTCTCCTGATAAGAGGTGGCCTGGGGGCCTCAGGATTAGACTGGTTTACATCCTGTCTCTATTGGAGACATGATGTCTGAGTCTGTTTCCTGTGGTGTCCCCCAGGGCTCGGTCCTGGGGCCCCTGTTATTCTCTTTATGTCTGCTGCCGTTCGAACAGATCGTAGATATGCCAACGACATCCAAGTCTTTCTTTCGAACCCAGGGATGCCTCTGGATTATCTGGGCTCCTAAACTGTCTAAACACTATCAGATAAATCTCCATAAACTGAGATCTGTAGTCTCAACAGCTGAACTAGATGTTTGGACAAGCTACTGTTCTCCCCACTTAGCGTGTCTGCTCGTGGTTGCCTGCAGGTAATCGATAAACGGTCTCACATCACCATCACCACTACACTAAGACCTCTTCTCTGGATCCCTGTTCCGTACAGGATCCACTTTTACCCACAAAGCAATGCACATCAGGCTGCTGCAGGTGTACACCCTTACCTCAGATTAATGTCAGATTATCTTCACAATAACTTCAGATTAACCTTAGATTAACGTTAGAATGTCAGATTAATCTGATAGATAATTTCAGATTAATATCAGATAAACTTAATCTTTAGACTATACTGGTCCACAGGAGGAGGACTGTGGATCAGGAACGTGTTCTGACTTGTTCAGTCCAGAATGAACAGAACCAATACAGAAAGGAACCCGGTTCCAGAGTTCATCTGAACCCGAATGTTCTGTGATGTCGTCCTTTAACCCAGATTTATTTCCACTCCAACAGACACCAACCTCATTAGTGTTTCTATAATCAATAGTCTGAAAAGTAATCACTTTCTAAAGAATGAAATATTCAAACAAGTTCAAATTAGAAAAAAAACATCAGACGTGATCGGACCTTCAGGGAAGAAAAAGAACCAGACTCACCTGAGTTAGTACACCTGCAGCAGACGTCAGGTCTGTTTGGTTAAATCTGAAGTCACAAACTGACTGTTGTCCTCCGAGACTCTGAATCTGATCTGTGATCAGCTTTTATTGAGCTGACTCATTATCAATAAAGCAGCTAATAATCATTAACACTGTCTCTGCAGAGTCGAATATTGTTGACCCAATATTTATATTAGAAAATATCCTGAAAGAGATTTATTCTACTTTGAAATGAAAACATCACTCTGTCGTCATGCTGATTAAAATATTAAGAAACTATTGGTTACAAGATTATTATTATTAGATTGATTTAAATGATTAAATGATTAATTAAATATCAAATAAAGTGTTTAATGATCTTTGTGATGATTTAAGAAGAATCAGAGTCTGAGTGACGACCTGTCAGAGCTGCCAATCAAACTTTAAATAAATCTCAATAATCAATAGTTAAAAAACAAGCGGATCAAATGTCGCCTACCCAACTGTTCAATAAAGATTAATGATGTCACATTTACGAGCTCACCTAGTTTATCAGAATCTAAAGTCCGGCAGCAGTAAACCTGTCAGGTAATCTGCTTTACTGTGGCCCCGCCCCCTCTGCACGCACCTGACAGGTAACGAGTTCCACCCGACCAGCCAACCTGTTCTCCTTTTCCTCCATTATACTAAAAAAAACAACACTTAAATCAGACGTCAGACCTCCATGGAGTTCTAAATCTTCTTGTTAAGAACTGGTTTCACAGCAGGACATGGATACAGTGAATCATTGTGAAACATCTTGAAACACTGTGAAACACAGTGAATCATTGTGAATCATCTTGAAACACAGTGAAACATTGTGAAACACAGTGAATCATTGTGAAACATCTTGACACACAGTGAAACATTGTGAAACACTGTGAAACACATTGAATCATTGTGAATCATCTTGACACACAGTGAAACATCGTGAAACATCTTGAAACACAGTGAAACATCGTGAAACATTGTGAAACACTGTGAAACACATTGAATCATTGTGAATCATCTTGACACACAGTGAAACATCGTGAAACATCTTGAAACACAGTGAATCATTGTGAAACACAGTGAATCATCGTGAAACATCGTGAAACATCGTGAAACATCTTGAAACAGTGAATCATCGTGAAACACTGAATCATTGTGAATCATTGTAAAACATCTTGAAACACAGTGAATCATTGTGAAACATCTTGAATCATTGTGAATCATTGTGAAACATCTTGAAACATCGTGAAACATCTTGAAACACAGTGACTCATTGTGAATCATTGTGAAACATCTTGAAACACAGTGAAACACAGTGAATCATTGTGAAACATCTTGAATCATTGTGAATCATTGTGAAACATCTTGAAACATCGTGAAACATCGTGAAACATCGTGAAACATCGTGAAACATCTTGAAACACAGTGACTCATTGTGAATCATTGTGAAACATCTTGAAACACAGTGAAACATCGTGAATCATTGTGAATCATTGTGAAACATCTTGAAACACAGTGAAACATCGTGAATCATTGTGAATCATTGTGAAACATCTTGAAACACTGTGAAACATCGTGAAACACAGTGAAACATCGTGAATCATTGTGAAACACAGTGAAACATCTTGAAACACAGTGAATCATTGTGAAACATCTTGAAACACAGTGAAACATCTTGAAGCACAGTGAATCATTGTGAAACATCTTGAAACACAGTGAAACATTGTGAAACATCTTGAAACACAGTGAAACATTGTGAAACACAGTGAATCATTGTGAAACATCTTGACACACAGTGAAACATCGTGAAACATCTTGAAACACTGTGAAACACAGTGAATCATTGTGAAACATCTTGAAACACAGTGAATCATCGTGAATCATCTTGACACACAGTGAATCATTGTGAAACATCTTGAAACACAGTGAATCATTGTGAATCATCTTGACACACAGTGAATCATTGTGAATCATTGTGAAACATCTTGAAACACAGTGAAACACAGTGAAACACAGTGAAACACAGTGAATCATCTTGACACACAGTGAAACATCGTGAAACATCTTGAAACACAGTGAATCATTGTGAAACACAGTGAATCATCGTGAAACATCGTGAAACATCTTGAAACAGTGAATCATCGTGAAACACTGAATCATTGTGAATTATTGTAAAACATCTTGAAACACAGTGAATCATTGTGAAACATCTTGAAACACAGTGAAACATCGTGAATCATTGTGAATCATTGTGAAACATCGTGAAACATTGTGAAACACAGTGACTCATTGTGAAACATCTTGAAACACAGTGAAACATCTTGAAACATTGTGAATCATTGTGAAACATCTTGAAACATTGTGAAACACAGTGAAACATCGTGAATCATTGTGAATCATTGTGAAACATCTTGAAACACAGTGAAACATCGTGAAACATCGTGAAACACAGTGAAACACAGTGAAACACCGTGAATCATTGTGAATCATTGTGAAACATCTTGAAACACAGTGAAACATCTTGAAACACAGTGAAACATCGTGAAACACAGTGAAACATCGTGAAACACAGTGAATCATCGTGAATCATTGTAAAACATCTTGAAACACAGTGAATCATCGTGAAACATCTTGAAACACAGTGAAACATCGTGAATCATTGTGAATCATTGTGAAACATCTTGAAACACAGTGAAACATCGTGAAACACAGTGACTCATTGTGAATCATTGTGAAACATCTTGAAACACAGTGAAACATCGTGAATCATTGTGAATCATTGTGAAACATCTTGAAACACAGTGAAACATCGTGAAACACAGTGAAACATCTTGAAACACAGTGAATCATTGTGAAACATCTTGAAACACAGTGAAACATCTTGAAACACAGTGAATCATTGTGAATCATTGTGAAACATCTTGAAACACAGTGAATCATTGTGAATCATTGTGAAACATCTTGAAACACAGTGAATCATTGTGAATCATTGTGAAACATCTTGAAACACAGTGAAACATCTTGAAACACAGTGAATCATTGTGAATCATTGTGAAACATCTTGAAACACAGTGAAACATCTTGAAACACAGTGAATCATTGTGAAACATCTTGAAACACAGTGAAACATCTTGAAACACAGTGAATCATTGTGAAACATCTTGAAACACAGTGAAACATCTTGAAACACAGTGAATCATTGTGAATCATTGTGAAACATCTTGAAACACAGTGAATCATTGTGAATCATTGTGAAACATCTTGAAACACAGTGAAACATCGTGAATCATTGTGAATCATTGTGAAACATCTTAAAACACAGTGAAACATCGTGAAACATCATGAAACATCGTGAAACACAGTGAGACATCGTGAAACACAGTGAAACATCGTGAAACATCGTGAAACATCGTGAAACATCGTGAAACATCGTGAAACATCGTGAAACACAGTGACTCATTGTGAATCATTGTGAAACATCTTGAAACACAGTGAAACATCGTGAATCATTGTGAATCATTGTGAAACATCTTGAAACACAGTGAAACATCGTGAAACACAGTGAAACATCTTGAAACACAGTGAATCATTGTGAAACATCTTGAAACACAGTGAATCATTGTGAATCATTGTGAATCATTGTGAAACATCTTGAAACACAGTGAATCATTGTGAATCATTGTGAATCATCGTGAATCATCGTGAAACACAGTGAAACATCTTGAAACACAGTGAATCATTGTGAAACATCGTGAATCGTTGTGAAACATTGTGTGTGACGGCCCCTGTGTGATCACTCTCTGTGGGAGTGACACCTCACCACTGTTAACCATCTTTGTTCTGTTGAGGTGATTGCTGATCGGGTGCACCTGGGACCTGTGAGCCAGGGGAGCTAAAGCTCCACTTGGTCAAACTACTTTCTATTCTGCCTTCTCTGCAATCCAGACGTCACCCATTGCCTGACCACCCCAACTACCACATCTTGCTTTGAGTTTATGTTAGAGAGACACATGATGGCTTCTCCTTCTCCCTCTCTCTCTCCTACATTCTCCTGCTCGGTGTGTCAGATGTTCAGTTACTCCTCTGCCTCCTTTAGCGGTAATGGTACGTGTAATAAGTATAGTTTATTTATAGACATGGAGGCGAGGCTCAGTGATTTAGAAGTCCGGCTCTGCACCTTGGTAGATCAGTCTTTAGCTACTGTAGCTAGCCAGTCCCCGGTAGTCGGTGCGGAACGGCCTGAGTTAGCCTCTGGTAGCCGTCCTCCGGCATCTCCTGTGCAGCCAGGAAGGAGGGGGGGCTGGGTGACTGTCTGAAGGAGGAATAGTCGTAAGCATTCAAAGTCCACGGGGCATCACCAACCTGTTCACGTTTCTAACAGATTTTCCCCACTCAGCGACACACCCGCTGAGAAACCAACTCTGATCATTGGCAGCTCCATTTTGAGAAACGTGAAGTTAGCGAAGCCAGCGGCCATAGTTAAGTGCATCCCTGGGGCCAGAGCGGGCGACATTGAGTCTTATTTGAAACTGCTGGCTAAGGATAAACGTAAATACAGTAAGATTGTTATTCACGTCGGCGGTAATGACTCCCGGTTACGCCAATCGGAGGTCACTAAGATTAATGTTGAGTCGGTGTGTACATATGCAAAAACAATGTCGGACACCGTAGTTTTCTCTGGACCCCTGCCAAATCTGACCAGTGATGACATGTATAGCCGCATGTCGTCATTCCACCGCTGGTTGTGGAGGTGGTGTCCAGCAAACGATGTGGGCTTTGTAGATCATTGGCAGACCTTCTGGGGAAGACCTGGTCTGATCCGGAGAGACGGCATCCATCCCACTTGGGAAGGAGCAGCTCTCATTTCTAGAAATCTGGCCAAGTTTATTAGTAGACCAAATCCATGACAACCCAGAGTTGAGACCAGGAGGCAGAGTCGCAGTCTAACACACTTCTCTGCCCTTCTTTTTCAGCAGTTACCCACCCAAAACCCTACGCAGAGTCGCAGTCTAACACACTTCTCTGCTCCTCCATTTCAGGAATTACTTAGTGAAAACCCTATAGTGACGGTGTCTGCCCCCCGACCATCGAAATTATTTAAAAAGGTAAACAGAAGAGGAGCTGTGCATAAAAACCTCATAAAAATTAAAACCACAAGAGCAATAGTGCAAACGAATAGGAAAGTAAATGAACTAATATCAGATTATAATATTGATTTATTTTGTCTTACTGAAACCTGGCTGGGTGATGGAGAATATGTTAGCCTAAATGAATCCACCCCTCCCAGTCATATTAATACTCACATTCCTCGAGGCACAGGCCGAGGAGGTGGAGTTGCAGCTATCTTCGACTCTAGCCTACTAATCAGCTCTAAACCTAAACCAAACTATAACTCATTTGAAAGCCTTGTTCTTAGTCTTTTGCACCCAAGTTGGAAATCACTGCAACCAATTCTCTTCGTTATAGTTTACCGAGCACCTGGTCCGTCCTCTGAATTCTTATCTGAATTTGCAGAGTTTTTGTCAACTTTAGTCCTTAAAACGGACAAAGTTATTATTGTAGGAGATTTTAATATTCATGTGGACGTTGAGAATGACAGCTTCGGTACTGCGTTTATCTCTCTGTTAGATTCCTTTGGCTTCTCTCAGAGTGTTCATGAACCGACTCACTGTTTTAACCACACCCTCGACCTTGTTTTGGTGTATGGTATTGAAATTGAACATTTAGTGGTGTTCCCACAGAATCCCTCTTTGTCCGACCACTGTTTGATAACTTTTGAGTTTGTATTGCTGAACTACACGCCATTGGGCAAAAATTTCTATACAAGATGTCTGTCTGATAGTGCTGTAGCTAAATTTAAGGATGCGATTCCATCAGCTCTAAATACATTATCTAGTCACAAAGTAACGGAGGACTCCTATGCTAGTTTCAGTCCCTCCCAAATCGATCATCTTGTTGATAGTGCTGCAGGCTCGCTGCGAATGACACTGGACTCTGTAGCCCCTCTAAAAAAGAAAATACTAAAACAAAGACGGTTAGCTCCACGGTATAATACTGAAACTCGCAAATTAAAGCAAATATTGCGGAAACTTGAGAGGAATTGGCGTTCCACCAAAGTGGAAAATTCTCGTTTAATTTGGCAAGATAGTCTTAAAACTTATAGGAAGGCCCTCCGTAATGCCAGAGCAGCGTACTACTCGTCATTAATAGAGGAAAATAGGAACAACCCCAGGTTTCTTTTCAGCACTGTAGCCAGGCTGACAGAGAGTCACAGCTCTATTGAGCCAAGTATTCCCATAGCTCTCAGTAGTTACGACTTCATGAGCTTCTTTAATGATAAAATTCTAACTATTAGAAACAAAATTCACCAAGACCTGCCCTCAACTGGCACCGACTTATCTCTAAACTCAGGAACCTTAGAAACAGCTGTAGAACCAGATATATGTTTAGACTGCTTTGCTTCCCTCAGGAAATATTCCATAAGCTTTCATTGTTATGCAGATGATACTCAGTTATATCTATCAATCAAACCAGATGAAACTCATCAGTTAGCTAAACTTCAAATGTGCCTTCAGGATGTTAAAACCTGGATGACCTGTAATTTTCTAATGTTAAACTCAGATAAAACTGAAGTTATTGTTCTGGGGCCTAAGCACCTCAGACCTCAGGTCTGATATCTAAAGATATAGTTTCCCTTGATGGCATCGCCCTGGCCTCCAGCACCACTGTGACACGTGAAACACTTTAAACACCACCATCTGTTATCTAGCTCCCGGCCTGACTTCAGAGTTCAGAAGGGAGAGGTGGTGAGCCTGAATCTGTTGCTCTTTACAGGGGCCAGGAGGGGGGACCAGAACCTGTACGTGGGGCTGTCTGACAGGACTGATCCTCCACACCACCTGTCCACCGGTCAGTGAGGTTCCTCTGATGGATCTGACTTTACCTGTTAGAGAGAAGTTTTGGTCTTGACGCTATAAAGTGTTGCCTTTCTTTACAGAACATGTTGACAGACTGTCATATCTGTAAAAAAAAAACATGGAACTTCATGAAGGCAGAACAGTTCTTGTTGACCTTTGTTACAAAGCATCTCTGCGTTGGAGCTAAAATTCACCTCAGTGTCAAACTCTAGCTCCTACCTCCTGCGCCCTGATGGTGGCGCTCTGACCAGCTGAGAGCTTGAGCCTTATATCAATGAGCGTGTCCTCTGTCTTAATCTACGATTAACTGAAGGAATACCGGATGAGAGTCCAGAACCACCGACAGCAGACGTCCTCTCAGACTGAGCAGCTGCAGTTCAGATGGTCGACCAGCAGGAGGCAGCAACACACAGAGACAGCACACAACACTACTAAATACTCCTGACTTTAAAGCCATAAATAATGTTTATATTTATTTAGAGTGTGTGTCTCTCTGTCCATGTGTGTGCGTCCCATCATGCAGCAGTGTCTCTCCCTGGGGACTGTGGGTAAAAGGTAAAAGAGGTTTGCAGGGGGGTTGAACAGCGTGAGGTCTGACCTCCTGTTTGTAAAGTCTGGAGAAGCTTCTAGGTTCTTCCTGCAGACACCAACACCTGGACGCAGAAAGACCACACCTTCAAAGGAACATCAGGACCAATCAGCAGTCGTGATGTGAAGTTAGTGAAAACTTACACCAGATTCTGCACTGACCTTCAAGTCAGGTCTTCAGCACGCCGGACGCCGATCAGTAGAGAGGTTACTGGAGGTCATCCACAGGTTTACAAATCACCTCCAGTTTATTGTCTCAGAATAACGTGGCGTGAAGCTCACTCTGATGTTGGACCCTTCGTCAGCACGCCGTCTCTGCAGGAACATTCAACACAGATCTCACGACCTTTAAAGGTGCACTGCGGAGTTTTTAAAATGAACTGAAATGTATTTATCAGACTGGCCCGTGTGTGTACAGGCTGTAACCTCAACTAACTGGTTCTGGCCTGGTTCTGTGTGAATGACCCGTCCGTTAACATTTAAATCATGTGAAACACCGATTTTATAAATATGGGATCTGAAACCTAGAAGCCACTAACCCTTCAACTGGACTTTGATTGACAGACAGCAGAAGAGTCTTGGTGAGACCTCAATGGAGCTTCAGGTCAGCAGGAGCTGAAGAGGAGACAGCGGTTGTCTGAACCCCGCCCACAGGTCTGAATCCCGCTCAGAGGTCCGAACCCCATCCCCAGGACTGAAGCCCACTCAGAGGACTGAACCCCATCCCCAGGACTGAAGCCCGCTCAGAGCACGGAACCCCGCCCACAGGTCTGAAGCCCGCTCAGAGGACGGAACCCCGCCCACAGGTCTGAACCCCGCTCAGAGGACGGAACCCCGCCCACAGGTCTGAAGCCCGCTCAGAGGTCCGAACCCCATCCGCAGGTCTGAAGCCTGCTCAGAGGACGGAACCCCATCCCCAGGACTGAAGCCCGCTCAGAGGTCCGAACCCCATCCGCAGGACTGAAGCCCGCTCAGAGGTCTGAACCCTGCTCATCCCCAGGTCTGAAGCCCGCTCAGAGGTCCGAACCCTGCTCATCCCCAGGTCTGAAGCCCGCTCAGAGGTCCGAACCCCATCCGCAGGTCTGAAGCCCGCTCAGAGGTCTGAACCCTGCTCATCCCCAGGTCTGAAGCCCGCTCAGAGGACGGAACCCCATCCCCAGGACTGAAGCCCGCTCAGAGGTCTGAACCCCATCCGCAGGACTGAAGCCCGCTCAGAGGTCTGAACCCTGCTCATCCCCAGGTCTGAAGCCCGCTCAGAGGTCCGAACCCCATCCCCAGGTCTGAAGCCCGCTCAGAGGTCCGAACCCCATCCCCAGGTCTGAAGCCCGCTCAGAGGTCCGAACCCCATCCGCAGGTCTGAAGCCCGCTCAGAGGTCTGAACCCTGCTCATCCCCAGGTCTGAAGCCCGCTCAGAGGTCTGAACCCTGCTCATCCCCAGGTCTGAAGCCCGCTCAGAGGTCCGAACCCCATCCCCAGGTCTGAAGCCCGCTCAGAGGTCCGAACCCCATCCCCAGGACTGAAGCCCGCTCAGAGGTCTGAACCCCATCCCCAGGACTGAAGCCCGCTCAGAGGTCTGAACCCTGCTCATCCCCAGGTCTGAAGCCCGCTCAGAGGTCCGAACCCCATCCCCAGGTCTGAAGCCCGCTCAGAGGTCCGAACCCCATCCGCAGGTCTGAAGCCCGCTCAGAGGTCCGAACCCCATCCCCAGGTCTGAAGCCCGCTCAGAGGTCTGAACCCTGCTCATCCCCAGGTCTGAAGCCCGCTCAGAGGTCCGAACCCCATCCCCAGGTCTGAAGCCCGCTCAGAGGTCTGAACCCTGCTCATCCCCAGGTCTGAAGCCCGCTCAGAGGTCTGAACCCTGCTCATCCCCAGGTCTGAAGCCCGCTCAGAGGTCTGAACCCTGCTCATCCCCAGGTCTGAAGCCCGCTCAGAGGTCTGAACCCTGCTCATCCCCAGGTCTGAAGCCCGCTCAGAGGTCTGAACCCTGCTCATCCCCAGGTCTGAAGCCCGCTCAGAGGTCTGAACCCTGCTCATCCACAGGTCTGAAGCCTGGACCTTCTTGTTTGAATAGTGATGAATAATCGGAGAGGACAGCAGAGTTCACGTTGACACTTTAATGTTTGACAGATTTAAATACGACAGAAGCTGAAATGACACAAATTATAAAAGACGATCAATGAAGGTAACTTTAACCCACAATGCACTGCAGGAGCTTTTGGCTTCTATGGAAGGTTTGTTTGTTTGTAAAGTTTCTATCTGTTACTCCTCAGGATGAAAGATCTGCTGCTCCTCTGGCGCCTCCTCCTTCGCCTCCTCCTCCTCTCCTGCTCCGTCCTTGTCCTCCTCCTCTCCTGTGGTGGAGGAGGAGGTGTTGTCTCCGTCGTAGATGATGTCTTCAGGGTTGGGAGCAGGAGGACAGAACTCCTCCTCAGGGAGGACCTTCTGGAAGATGGCCTGGGCCTGAACAGAAGGAGGTGAAGTGAGCAGGAGGAGCAGCTCAGACTCCGTACAGCTGCTTAAACTGGTTCAGGGTCAGTTACAGGATTAAAAAGGATACAATAAAGACTTTAACGTCCATCTTTAAAACATTTTCACTTCACGTCAACAGATCCTGTCTATCGTCACACACTCTGACCTCTGTGCCACATCACCTGTGTAACCATGGCAACCAGCCGACCAGCAGCAGCCAATCAGCAGTGAGCGGAGCGCTCTGCCAGGTGTGTGAGTCTCACCTGACGGACGGCGTGTTCGTGTCCCAGATCGCCGTCCGGGCCAGAGCACACGTACACGTTAGATGGGAGGTCGTGACCTTCGACCTCCAGCCCAGAACCGTCGGCCATGTTGAAGTAGAGACACCAGAGGACGGAAGGGCGGTCCTCTGCAGAGAGACAGGTAGACAGACAGGTAGGTGTCCAGTTATTTACTTGCTTTATTAAAGACATGAAAACATTTCACATCAATCAGACAAAAGAGCAGCTGTTGTCAGAGAGGCATTAGCCCCGCCCCCTGCATGTGCTGATGTACCTGTTGTACCTTTAATAAGTGCTTCCATATATTCTCAGACACAGTGAGACGTCTTCACACCTGTTATTGACTTTGATTCTCAGGTTCTGAAACTAATCTGAACTGGTTTATGAAGATGGAGGACGTCGCCCCCCCTGCAGGTGTAAACCCCGCCCCCTGCAGGTAGGGGTCATCAGCTGGACATCCAGAATGGACAGGAGGAGGAACCAGCTCACATCGTCACACTGCGTCACATGACCGCTGAAGCGACCTGATGTCGGCTCAGTGAGATCAAACAGGAAGGAACGAAATGTCAGATTAACACACACACATATGTCAGTATTTGATTTGCCATCTGCTGGGACCCGATGACCAGGATTTCTGTTTTGTCTGAGTTCAGCTGGAGGAAATTATTTGACATCCATTTTTTAACTTCACAAAGGCAGTTGTTAAGTGAACTCAGCAATATTTTGTTATTTTCCAGCACAGTGAGCAGCTGTTTGGACACAATTCTTTCTAGAATCTTTGCAATAAAAGGCAGTTTTGAAATTGGTCTAAAATTATGTGGGAGGGAGGGATCTAAACCAGGTTTCTTTAAAAGTGGGTTCACGCAAGCCGTTTTAAAATAATCAGGGACACAACCAGTAGATAGGGAGCTGTTGAAAACAGAGATCAAATGGGGCCCAACAGAATCTATTACTTTTAGTAAAAACTGTGTAGGTATTACATCAAGTGGGCTGGAGGACACTCTCATTTGTGATACTGTTTTTAAAAGCTCAGACAAGTCGATGGGATAAAACTGGTTAAAACTCTCTTGTTGCTGGTGAGGAACCTCTGAGTAAGAGGCCGCGGGGGTAATAGAGGCTCTGATTGACACCACCTTATTGGTAAAATAAGATAAAAACAATTCACAGTCATCATTACTTCCAGCTGAGGCACAAGGAGGGGTTGGGTTTACCAGCTGATCCACAGTCTTAAACAGAAACCTGGGATTGTGTTTATGTAGTAATGAGTTCAGAAAAATAGTGTGTTCTCGCATCCTTAACCATGTTATTGTAGTTAATTAATAAATCCTTCAGACTGAGGTAATGGACTTGGAGACTGGATTTTTTTCCTGCATTCCCTTTTTAGGCTGCGAATGCTGTCATTTATCCAGGGTTGCTTACTAGCTTTAGACGTAGGCCTAACCTTTAGAGGAGCAGTAATATTTAGTGACGACAAGCAGATATGATTGAAGTGATCGACCAGATTGTTGGTGTTGGAATCAGACAGGTGTTGGCTTTGGCTCTGAAAGAATGTGCAAAACTTTGAAACACTTTGTTCATTAAAGATGCGAGAACTCACAGAGCTTGGTGAGGCGGCATGAGTAACAGGCGAATCGCAGCTAAAAACAATACATCTGTGGTCAGATATGGTCATGTCCACTAATTCCTAATTCCGATAAATTATAACAAATATGAGGTTGCAGCCCTCCAACTTTAAGAGTGAGAACTTCAAAGGAGTTAAATTCATCACAGCGTACTTGATGACATTTTAAATTTTTCCTATACACGCTCACTAGCCCACCACCACGACCACTGACCCTCGGTTGACTAAAGCAATCATATTGAGGCGGACACACACTGGTCTATGCGTGATGATGACAGGAATAGAAGTCTGTGGAACAGCGCTGGGAGCAGACGGCTTTACATGCCAGCAGGTGGAGACAGTTGTTTGTGGCAGTGAGCCAGAGATCTGTTCAGTGAGCGGCGGTGTGTCCAGGTGTGCTGCATGAATGATTAGTCATTCACGTAAGTCATGTGTGTAAAGCAGTGCACCTGAGTACGACACTCTGAGTTCAGAGAAGACGTGATGAACAGTTTTAGGAATGGAGGAATAATCCCCTGAGAAAAATATCAAATATATAATATATAATTATAGAATATATTATATTACAGAAACCTGACGGAGAAGGTTTTCTCCTCCTTCATCACCTGATGAATCTCTTACACCTGAACCCATCCATCCTCAGGTATGTGTGTGAGAGAGTGTTATAACACCGTGAAATAATTAAAAGCAAAGAAGAAGATGATGAACGAGTTAAAGACAAAGAGCCGAGGTCAGAGAGGAGAGAAAGTTTACAACACAGAGAGAGAGAGAGTTACCTGGGTCATGTGACTCTGGCGTGCAGAACATCCTGGTAACCAGCGGCGACAGGTCCTCGTAGGCGGAGCCAACAGACTGACAGGTGAGGTGGACCAAATCTACAGAGAGAGAACACCTCGTTAAACACCTGCACCTGAGGTCAGTTTGTTCTTGGGTGTTTAAAGGGGCCCCTGTTCCTGAGCTTTCTACTGTTTGTCCTGTTTCCTCTTCATAAAAACTTGGGGGGGGTCTAGTCCTGATGATGCAGACAAGACTGAGGTCACGTACTTCATCTCCTTTATCTCACAGACCTCATCGCAGGAAGTCTGAACATCTGGGTGGACAAAACGCCGCCCAGGGGAGATGATCTGAAGAGCAGCCAGGCCAGGTAGCAGAGGAGGAGGAGTTACAGTAACCCCTCCTCCTCCTCTGATGACCACAGCAGAGTCCGAAGGCGTCGGTACTTCCTGTCAGACATCTTGTCTCACAACAGGAGGACGTTTAGGATCTGAGGTGTCTCAGAAACATGTTTCCTGACTGCGTTCAGGAAGGAACCAGGTCTCTGATCTCAGGAGAGGACTTGTCCTGACTGAAGACCTCCTGAACCAGGACCCCACAGATCTACATTCAGTATCACAGATCTGGTCTGGGTGGAAAACCAAAACATTACAAGCGGAAGCCTCAAACCGCATGGCAAGGCTGTAAAGCTCCGGGTCCTTGAATTGACAGGATTCATTGTGAATTCGATGGACGTGCTGCATTACACCTTGATCTTGGTCTTAGTCTTGTCCTTGGTCTCGTTCTTGGTCTTGTCCTTGTCCTTGGTCTCTCTTTGGTCTTGGTCTTAGTCTCGTCCTTGGTCTTGGTCTCGTTCTTGGTCTCTTCCTTGGCCTTGGTCTTAGTCTCATCCTTGGTCTCAGTCTCGTCCGTGTCTTTGGCCTCGTCCTTGGTCTTAGTCTTGGCCTCGCCTTTGGCCTTGGTCTTAGTCTTGTCCTTGGTCTTAGTCTCATCCTTGGTCTCAGTCTCGTCCTTGGTCTTAGTCTTGTCATTGGACTCATCCTTGGCCTTGGTCTTAGTCTTGTCCTTGGTCTTAGTCTTAGTCTCGTCCTTGGTCTTGGTCTTGTCGTTGTCTCATCCTTGGCCTTGGTCTTAGTCTTGTCCTTGGTTTCGGTCTCTTCGTTGGCCTTAATCTTGGCCTTGGTCTCATCTTTGGCCTTGGTTTTAGTCTCGTCCTTGGTCTCAGTCTCGTCCTTGGTCTCAGTCTCGTCCTTGGTCGTAGTTTTGGCCTTGGTTTTAGTCTCGTCCTTGGTCTCAGTCTCGTCCTTGGTCTTAGTCTTGTCCTTGGACTCATCCTTGGCCTTGGTCTTAGTCTCGTCCTTGGTCTTAGTCTTGTCCTTGGTCTTAGTCTCGTCCTTGGTCTTAGTCTTGTCCTTGGTCTTAGTCTTAGTCTCGTCCTTGGCCTTGGTCTTAGTCTCGTCCTTGGTCTTAGTCTTGTCCTTGGTCTCATCTTTGGCCTTGGTTTTAGTCTCTTCCTTGGTCTTAGTCTCGGCCTTGGTTTTAGTCTTGTCCTTGGTCTTAGTCTCATCCTTGGTCTCAGTCTCGTCCTTGGTCTTAGTCTTGTCGTTGGACTCATCCTTGGCCTTGGTCTTAGTCTCGTCCTTGGTCTTAGTCTTAGTCTCGTCCTTGGTCTTGGTCTTGTCGTTGGTCTCGTCCTTGGCCTTGGTCTTAGTCTCGTCCTTGGTCTTAGTCTCATCCTTGGTCTCAGTCTCGTCCTTGGTCTTAGTCTTGGACTCATCCTTGGTCTCAGTCTCGTCCTTGGTCTTAGTCTTGTCGTTGGACTCATCGTTGGCCTTGGTCTTAGTCTTAGTCTCGTCCTTGGTCTTAGTCTTGTCCTTGGTCTTAGTCTCGTCCTTGGCCTTGGTCTTAGTCTCGGCCTTGGTCTTGGTCTTAGTCTTAGTCTTGTCCTTGGTCTCGTCCTGGTCTTGGTCAGTGCAGCAGAACGTGAACGGCCATTAAAGCAGACTGCCAGAGTCAAGTGAGACAGCCGCCTTCGATCCAGTCTACAGCTGTAGTCAGACACCAGGTCTGAGACAGAGGTCAGATGTGTTTCTTGGCCCGGGGTCAGTCAGGTGGTCTGAATGGGATCTGCCATACAAGCAGAGTGCATGGTGGGTAATATCTCTCTGACCTCTGACCCGTGTGTGTGAGACCTTTATAACTGAGTCCAAAAACAGGGATTCCACTTTACCTGTGTTGACCCACAAGTCTAAAGGGGGTGTTTGAGGTCAGGACCTGGTTTCAGAGGTAGAACTGGGTTTAGGTTGGGAACCAGAGAGGGGCCCCACAAAGATAGGGCCACAAAGCTGTGTGTGTTTTGAGATAAATGATGTTTTGTTTTAAAGGTGTTCAAGCCGACTGACTCCGTAACCAATCACACTGCAGCAGCAGCAGCAGCAGATCCCCCCCGTGTGTCATTAATCAGTGTTTGTGTCGCTGCATTCATCAGTTTCTCTTCAAGGACACTGAGTTTCAGCTACAGACACACTGATCATCTCCTCCTGCTCCACACCTCATGTCTTTATTACAGGACCTCAAAACCCTCCTCAAGGAGCTCAATACCTCCTCAAGGAGCCCATCACCCTCTTCAAGGAGCTCAAACCCTCCTCAAGGAGCTCAATACCTCCTCAAGGAGCCCATAACCCTCCCCAAGGAGCTCAAACCCTCCTCAAGGAGCTCAAACCCTCCTCAAGGAGCCCATCACCCTCCTCAAGGAGCTCAATACCTCCTCAAGGAGCCCATAACCCTCCCCAAGGAGCTCAAACCCTCCTCAAGGAGCTCAAACCCTCCTCAAGGAGCCCATCACCCTCCTCAAGGAGCCCATAACCCTCCTCAAGGAGCTCAATACCTCCTCAAGGAGCCCATCACCCTCCTCAAGGAGCTCAATACCTCCTCAAGGAGCTCAAACCCTCCTCAAGGAGCCCATAACCCTCCTCAAGGAGCCCATAACCCTCCTCAAGGAGCTCAATACCTCCTCAAGGAGCCCATAACCCTCCTCAAGGAGCTCAATACCTCCTCAAGGAGCCCAAAACCCTCCTCAAGGAGCTCAAACCCTCCTCAAGGAGCCCATAACCCTCCTCAAGGAGCTCAAAACCCTCCTCAAGGAGCTCAAACCCTCCTGAAGGAGCCCAAATCCCTCCTCAAAGAGCTCAAAAGCCACCTCAAAGAGATCAATACCTCCTCACGGAGCTCATACCCTCCTCAAGGAGCCCAAAACCCTCCTCAAGAAGCTCAAACCCTCCTCAAGGAGCCCAAAACCCTCCTCAAGAAGCTCAAACCCTCCTCAAGGAGCCCAAAACCCTCCTCAAGGAGCTCAAAACCCTCCGCAAGGAGCTCAAAACCCTACGCAAGGAGCTCAAAACCCTCCTGAAGCACCCTTGAATAACAGCGTAGCATTTTCAGTGTTCTAAGAAAAAGACCCAGGAACATGAAGACGGCGAGGAGCGGCGAGGCTTTAGATGTTCAGTACAAAGATGACAGACAACAGAACCGAGAGGCTGAGAGCTGAAGTTGATCCAGAGACGATCTGAGAGGAGACACAACCATGGTTTCATCAGGATCGGGTCAGCTGAGAGGTGTCGGCACCCACGTCTTCTCTCGGACCACAGAGGGAAAACATCCAGTTTGTCTTCCTGCAGGTTGTCTGGAGGTTTCTCCTGAAAGGTGGCGATTGGTTCAGACGCGACATGTGATGTGCTCGGACACTTCCTGGTTTAGCCGTCTGCAGGTCAGACTGTTGTTTGAGACATAATGTTGTTGATAATAGGCTGTTCCTTCCTGACTGTACCCTGAAGGTTTGTTCAGAAATCCTTCACAGCCGGGATTATGGAACACTTTATTACCAGAACAGGTCCGTGACTGCGTTGTCTGGTTTATGAAATAATAAAGAGAAATCCAGGCTCCGTCTGATGTGTCGACAAAATAAAACAATCATTTTGAACCCGACTTCATCCAGAGTTCACATTTCACTTCTTGAAATATATGCAAATTAGCACATATTTCATTAAATACTGCCTCATTTGCATAATTCAACAAAATAATATTGTCTTAACGTGAGTAATCAACAAAGTTGGTATCTGTTAGTTAACCCTGTAACGCTGTAACAGCATAAAGGCAATTATAATAATTACAATTATCATTTCAGTTGTGAGCTTATTAGATGGTGATGATTAATGTTGTTGTTGTTATTCACTGGAGGACAGAGAGAGACGCCGAGACGTCGTATATAAACCGTCTCACATGTTCCAGGCATGCAGGTCATCGTGGACGGACACAGCTCCACCATCTTCACCGCCGGGCTCCCTGCTGCTATTGGAGGAACCGTTACCATGGAGACCTGACGAGACACACAGGTAGAACGTCTTTAATGAAGGAAAAACCTCCTCAGAGATTAACTCCATCTTATTACGGAGCACTGCAGGCCTACACACACACACAGCAGAAGATCTATGAAGCATCATAATTCTCCGACCAAACTTAATTCAATACTTCAATATTTAACTCCGACCTCATTAGTGAGCTGTGTGTTACTGTGTGTGATGAAGATGAAGACTCTTTTTTGACTTCATGTCTCCTCTGATCTGTTTCCTTCCCATAATTCCCTGGGGCTGAAGGACACGCTGACCTCTGGCCTGAAGCTTCAACTTCCTGATCAGACCTCTGACCAGCTCATTAGCACTACTAGCATTGTGAGCTAACTCTCTAAAGAACAGCAAACCAAAGTTTTAAGTCACTGTGGGACCAAAGAAGAGGAGTTCACACCTGAGCTTCACCTGAGTCTCACCTGAGCTTCACCTGAGCTTCACCTGAGTCTTGCTTGAGCTTCACCTGAGTCTCGCTTGAGCTTCACCTGAGTCTCACCTGAGCTTCACCTGAGTCTCACCTGAGCTTCACCTGAGTCTCGCTTGAGCTTCACCTGAGTCTCGCTTGAGCTTCACCTGAGTCTCGCTTGAGCTTCACCTGAGTCTCACCTGAGCTTCACCTGAGTCTCACCTGAGTCTCGCCTGAGCTTCACCTGAGTCTCGCCTGAGCTTCACCTGAGTCTCACCTGAGCTTCACCTGAGTCTCACCTGAGTCTCCACCTGAGTCTCCACCTGAGCTTCACCTGAGTCTCACCTGAGCTTCACCTGAGTCTCACCTGAGTCTCGCCTGAGTCTCGCCTGAGCTTCACCTGAGCTTCACCTGAGTCTCACCTGAGTCTCGCCTGAGCTTCACCTGAGCTTCACCTGAGCTTCACCTGAGCTTCACCTGAACTTCACCTGAGTCTCACCTGAGCTTCACCTGAGCTTCACCTGAGTCTCACCTGAGTCTCGCTTGAGCTTCACCTGAGCTTCACCTGAGTCTCACCTGAGCTTCACCTGAGCTTCACCTGAGTCTCGCCTGAGCTTCACCTGAGCTTCACCAGCGAGGTGGATCTTAAAACCACACAGAGCTGCTGCTGCTCACCTGGAAGGTTTCAAATAAAGATTGAACAAAAGTTTAATTATGATGATTTACCTGTTGGTCTGAGTTACTGGGCAGAACGGAGCTGTCTGTTATCAGAACCGCTCTGGAGAGGAACCTGAGAGACAGACATGTAGACAGACATGTAGACAGACATGTAGACAGACAGACAGGTAGACAGACAGGTAGACAGACAGGTAGACAGACAGGTAGACAGACAGACATGTAGACAGACAGACAGGTTAGCATCAGACCCTCCTCTGTATCGAGAGCTCAGGTTGGTAAATGGCTAATGATGGTCGGTGCTTCCTGTGTAGCTGCTAAGTTAAACAGTTTCCTGGTTGGTGATTGGTTGGTCCTGACCTGGCAGGTGTGGCCATCCTCTTCCGCTCCGCCCCCACGTAGCTGTCCTCCACCACAAAATGGCTGCAGCTGATTCGCTGTCCTCGACTGTCTATCACCGCCTTACACCTGAAAGAAGGGGAATGATGTCACTGATGAAGAGAAGATCAACAGGTACGCAGATCCAGACGGAACTTTAACCGACAACAAGGGCGTTCTTGTTTGTCCAGCTCAAGGCTGGATTACCACCTGGTGGCCCCGGGCCACAGGCTTTCAGGGGCCTTGAGGGCCACATGTTTATTGTATGTGGGACTGCATGATGTGTTTGGGGATCAGCAGGGTGTCAATCAGCACCTCATAGAAACTTCACACCTCCTTTCAGCTTCAATACAACCCGCTCACAAATTCCAGCATCAAACCCAGCGACCGTGTCGTAGTATTTTTCAAGGTATTTTATTGAAGTTAGAAATTCCAGTATTGTGACAACACTAGTCACAACAACAGACAAACACAGTCTGCTTAGACTAATACCACACACACATTATTTGTTTTTACTGAACACACCGCGTTAACAGTCACAGTGCAGGGTGGAAACAGGATGGGAACCCCTCGGCTAATGACTTCTCTAAAAGCTAAATGGAGTCAGGAGTCAGCCAATCAGTGAGATGAGATTACTGGTGTTGGTTAGAGCTGCCCTATAAAAAACAAACACTAAACAAGAAGCACAGCACACCAACATCAAAACTTCATCCCACCTGTGAGGTATGGTGGAGGGGGCATCATGGTCAGGGCCTGGAAGGGTTGCTGTCATCAATGGAAACATGAATTCCAAAGTTTATAAGAAATTTTGCAGGAGAATTTGAGGCCCTCAGCCCACCAACTGAAGCTCAACATAAGATGGGTGATGCAACAGGACAAGAAGTAAATCAACAACAGAACAGCTTCAGCAGAACAAAGTCCGCGTTCTGGAGTGGCCCAGTCAGAGTCCTGACCTCAACCCGATTGAGATGCTGTGGCAAGAGAGCGGTTCACACCAGACCTCCCAAGAATACTGCTGAACTGAAACAGATTTGTAAAGAGGGACGGTCCAAACTTCCTAATGACCGTTGTTCAGGTCGGATCTGCAGCTACAGGAAACGTTTGGTTGAGGTTATTACAGTTATTCCATGCAAGGGTTCACATCCTGTTTCCAGCCTGCACTGTGACCATTTCCACGGTGTGTTCAATAAAAACATGGAAACATATAATTGTTTGTGGTATTAAGACTGTGTTTGTCTGTTGCTGGGACTCAGATCACTTTATATGACCAATTTAAGCAGAAATCCAGGTGGTTCCAAAGGTTCACATACTTTATCCTGCGGCTGCATGTGACTGGACGGTGGTGACCACGGAGGAGCTGAGGTTAGTAAAGCAAACAAACGAAGTGCTTAGTAACGTTAATTCTACAGAAGGGAGGTGCAAAAGAAATTGCTTCACCTACACTGCTACAATAATTATTTTACCTGCTGATCCCATTATTCTTCTGATTAATATCCGATATATATATATATATATATACATACATACACACATACATACGCACACATACATAATGTTCATCTCCGTTTCAGTTCGAGACATTCAGTTCACTGAGAAAAAAGACTGAGGAAACAACATTTACTTTAGAGAAACTTGAACCATTTATCACAAGTGTTGCTGATATACGTGTTTCTACTGAGCTGCAGCTGACTTTAGATCTCATCGGCTTCCTGCAGTCAGTCAAACTGAGTTCCTTTTTTTCCGATCTGAGGATCACTATTAAATCTTTATTTCAATGTGAAAGTGATTGATCTAGAAACCACAGCCTCCAAGGGTGTCTGACACACACACACACACACACACACACACACACACACACAAACTGAAGCGCTGCTGAAACCTATTATTGGGAATAATGATGCGCACTAAAGCTCATCCATAACCTCTGACACACACTGTGCACCAGCAGCACTAGAAGGTCACACACACACATAAACATCTCACACACACACACACACAGCGAGCGGTCCTCGTGTGTCTCACTGCTGCTTTAGCATCGTTAGCATTTCCAAATACAGGAGCAGCTAACGGGAGCAGCTAACGGGAGCAGCTAACGGGAGCGGCTAATGGGAGCGGCTAACAGAAGCAGTCAAAGGGAGCCGCTAACGGGAGCTGCTAACGGGAGCTGCTAACGGGAGCTGCTAACGGGAGCCGCTAACGGGAGCCGCTAACAGTGGCTAGTGAATGCTCAAAGTCCGTCAGCCACTCAGAAGATTACCACTGTTTGTTGGCTAGTGATGAGGTAAATCTGCCAGCTGGTGCTAACTTTGGACCCTGGGTCTACCACACACGTGTAGCAGAAGTATAACCTGCGGGGAAGAACACTTTTTAAACCTTATTTTAGGGCAAAGTCATCAAACCGTTTCAGGTTTTCCTGCTGATTCATGCAGGTTTCATGTCCTGTTGACCAGTGAAAGAGCAGTTCTATGTCTCTGCCCATTCATTTAGAGACAGACCTGATTCTGCTGGTCCCAGATAACCAACAGGAGGCCTTACCAAGATGGCTGCTGAGCGGCAGGACCTGGTGTTACTCAGGTCACTAAGTGTCAGAGTGGAGACTCCAGGAAATACATGCAAGTCTATGCGATGTCCTCAGAAGTGATGGCAACACCTGAGTGTGTGTGTGTGTGTGTGTGTGTGTGTGCGCGCTTGTGTGCAATCAATCAGTCATTTAATCAGGAAACTGACAAGGCAGCAAATAATGACAGAGAGACACTGACTGACAGAGAGAGAGAGAGAGTCATCTATCAGAGGAGGAGGAGGTTAAATTATGATGTTAATTTCCTCTCCATAAATTGAATATTTTACTGGTCATAAATTATCGTCCAATCAGGGCTCAGGAAGGTCACACCTGTCTGCTGGGTTTAATAATAATAATAATAATAAATTGAATTTGTATAGCGCTTTTCACGAACTCAGTCGCTTTACAGAGCAGATAAAGAAACATGACAAAAACAAACAAAAAATAAAACAGCTAGGGATAGGCAGAGGAGAAGAGATGGGTCTTAAGGCGGGACTGGAAAATGGTGAGGGACTCAGAGGTGTGGATCTCATGGGGGAGGGAGTTCCAGAGCCTGGGAGCTGCCCTGGAAAAGGCTCTTTCCCCAAGACTGCTGAGCTTGGACTTGGGGACGTAGAGGAGACCGGCTGAGGTGAATCTGAGGGACCGTGAGGGTTGGTAGGGGGAGAGGAGGACAGTGAGGTATGAAGTGGCCTGGTGGTGAATGGCTTTGTAGGTAAGGACCAGGATTTTGGATGTGATCCGGTGAGAAATGGGAAGCCAGTGTAGTTGTTTTAGGACTGGAGTGATGTGGTGCCAGGATTTGGAGCAGGTGATGAGTCGTGGGGCAGAGTTCTGGACCAGTTGGAGTCTTTTTATGTAGATTGAGTTGATACCAAGGAATAGTGAGTTGCAATAGTCCAGCCGTGAGGATGTGAAGGTGTGAATGAGTCTTTCAGCAGCAGAGGGTGTGAGTGAGGGTCTGATTTTGGCAATATTTCGAAGGTGAAATAAGGAGGTTTTAATGACATGACAGATGTGGGGCTCAAGGGAGAGGGTTGAATCAAAGATCACACCAAGGTTGAAGGCCTGGGGAGATGGGGAGACAATGGTGCCGTCGATGGTGAGAGTGGGGTTATTGGCTTTGCTGAGAGTGGATTTGGAGCCTATGAGGAGGAATTCTGTTTTATTGCTGTTTAGTTTGAGGAAGTTGTTTTGCATCCAGGTTTTAATCGCTAACAGACAGGAGTTGATGTGGGAGAGAGAGGGATTGTGGGGGGATTTGGTGCTGAGGTAGATCTGGGTGTCATCGGCATAACAGTGGAAGTTCAGGTTGAAGTGGTGGAGTATCTGACCAAGGGGGAGGATGTAGATGATGAAGAGAAGGGGGCCGAGTACGGAGCCTTGGGGAACGCCTTGGGGGACTGTGACTGTAGCAGAGGTGTGGTTATGAAGAGAGATGAAGTGGGATCTGTTGGAAAGGTAGGAACGGAGCCAGGTGAGTGCAGTACCTTCGATACCAAGGTCTTGGAGTCTGGTGAGCAGGATGTTATGGCTCACAGTATCGAAGGCTGCACTCAGGTCAAGAAGAATAAGGATGTTGAGGGAACCAGTGTCAGCAGAAGTGAGGAGGTCATTGAAGACTTTGAGGAGAGCATTTTCTGTGCTGTGGAGGGGGCGAAAACCAGATTGGAAGTGTTCAAATTGGTTATTGGCATGGAGATGAGTTTGTAATTGTGAGGCGATTATACGTTCGAGGGTTTTAGACAGAAAGGGGAGGTTGGATATTGGGCGGTAGTTATTAAGGGAAGTGGGATCCAGACCAGGTTTTTTAAGGACTGGGGTTGACAAATGGTGAATGGTGAATTCTGATGACAGCTTGCAGGTGGGGGAGTCTATATGTCAATGTTCATGTCAACGAGGACGAGTAACGGACAGTCATGATCTAGGACTGAAGACAGCAGTGTGTCTAGCTCGTCCACAAAGTTTACTGCTGCAGTCTCTTACCTGCCCAAAGGTGTCCTGTGTTTAAGATGACCAGGCAGACAGGTTACTGTAGTAACACCAGTAC
Source organism: Micropterus salmoides (assembly GCF_014851395.1). NCBI lineage: Eukaryota > Metazoa > Chordata > Actinopteri > Centrarchiformes > Centrarchidae > Micropterus > Micropterus salmoides. The sequence goes on from NW_024044681.1 coordinate 5,197,903, forward strand.
TCTGAACAGCAGCATCAGTACTATGAACAGCAGTATCAGTACTCTGAACAGCAGTATCAGTACTCTGAACAGCAGTATCAGTACTCTGAACAGCAGCATCAGTACTCTGAACAGCAGCATCAGTACTCTGAACAGCAGCATTAGTACTCTGAACAGCAGCATTAGTACTCTGAACAGCAGTATCAGTACTCTGAACAGCAGCATTAGTACTCTGAACAGCAGCATTAGTACTCTGAACAGCAGTATCAGTACTCTGAACAGCAGCATTAGTACTCTGAACAGCAGTATCAGTACTCTGAACAGCAGCATTAGTACTCTGAACAGCAGCATTAGTACTCTGAACAGCAGTATCAGTACTCTGAACAGCAGCATTAGTACTCTGAACAGCAGTATCAGTACTCTGAACAGCAGTATCAGTACTCTGAACAGCAGTATCAGTACTCTGAACAGCAGCATTAGTACTCTGAACAGCAGTATCAGTACTCTGAACAGCAGCATTAGTACTCTGAACAGCAGTATCAGTACTCTGAACAGCAGCATTAGTACTCTGAACAGCAGCATTAGTACTCTGAACAGCAGTATCAGTACTCTGAACAGCAGCATTAGTACTCTGAACAGCAGCATTAGTACTCTGAACAGCAGTATCAGTACTCTGAACAGCAGCATTAGTACTCTGAACAGCAGTATCAGTACTCTGAACAGCAGTATCAGTACTCTGAACAGCAGTATCAGTACTCTGAACAGCAGTATCAGTACTCTGAACAGCAGTACACTCTCATTACATTTGACTCATTTAGCTTTAGTCCTCGCTCTGATGAAAAACACATTTTTTAAAGAGCAGCGAGGGGCTAAGTTAAGGGGCTCAGGGACACATTGGTGGAGGTGTTGCAGTGGGAATCGAACCTGGGTCTCGTACACCAAAGGCATGTGTCTTATCCACTGTTCCATCACCACCCCTCATCAGTACTATAGTGAGTAGTATTTGTACCTGTTGGTGTCCTTGTCGACCAGCAGACAGTTGATCGAGTGTCTCAGACAGTAGATTCCTCCGAACACAGCACACATCCTGAAACACACAGCAACAGGAATCAGCCAATCAGCAATAGGCGAGTCAGAGTACCATCCAATAAGCAACAGGTGTGTCATACTTTTGGCCATGGGTGTGAATGTTAAATCAGCTGTTATGTGAGTGCAGATTTTCAGAATGAAAGTTCTATTAAAAAGATACTGAGTGGGGTTAAAGAGGTGGTGTTCTGCTCACTCTCAGGTTCAGAATCTTATTTAGAGGTTGTTTCAGAGCAGGTTTCCATGGTTATATTTTTGTCCTACTGCACATTGCTGCAGCTCCTCTTTCCAGCCTGTGTTGAAGGCTTCGTTTTAGCTATGGAGTGATACATCTTGTCTCTAAATGATCTTTGTTGGGAGTTGCACATGCTCAGTTCCTAATTAAGGACTACTAGCCAATCAGAAGCAGAGAAGGGCGGGTCGGCGAGAAGCCGGTAAACGGCTCGGGTTCAGCCGTACGTGTTGCCGACCGGCTCGGTCTATTGTTGCTATTGTTATTATTGTTATTATAATCATTAACATTACGATTGTTATCATTAACACTATTATAAATATCTGTACCATTTTTCATTTAGTCTATAGCAACATCACCTTTACTGTCTGTACCTCTGTGTGGATATTGTGTAGGCTGCCTCCCTCCCCTCTCTCTCTCTCGCCCTCTCTCTCTCTCTCTCTCCCTCCCCTCTCCCTCTCCCTCCCCTCTCCCTCTCTCTCTCTCCTCTCTCTCTCCCTCTCCCTCTCTCTCTCTCCCTCTCTCTCTCCCTCTCCCTCCCTCTCTCCCTCTCCCTCCCCTCTCCCTCCCCTCTCCCTCTCTCTCTCTCCCTCTCTCTCTCCCTCTCTCTCTCCCTCTCTCTCCCCCTCTCCCTCCCCTCCCTCCCTCTCCCCTCTCCCTCCCTCTCCCCTCTCCCTCCCTCTCTCCCCTCTCTCTCCCTCTCCCTCTCTCCCTCCCCTCTCTCCCTCTCCCTCCCTCTCCCTCCCTTCTCCCTCCCTCTCCCTCCCTTCTCCCTCCCCCTCCCTTCTCCCTCCCTCTCTCTCTCCTCTCCCTCCCTCTCTCTCTCCCTCCCCCTCTCTCTCTCCCTCCCCTCTCTCTCCCTCCCCCTCTCTCTCCCTCCCCCTCTCTCTCCCTCTCTCTCTCCCTCCCCTCTCTCTCTCCCTCCCCTCTCTCTCTCCCTCCCTCTCTCCCTCCCTCCCTCTCTCCCCTCTCGGGAGGTTAATAACTCAATAAAGGAGAGGGAAAAAGCCAAAAAGCATAACACCACCTCTTTAATGGCTGCCTTAATTGACAGATGTTTCAGCCAATCACAGTCAGCTGTGGTTCCCCCCCCCCTACTTAATAACATAATGAAATTTCAGCTCACTTCATAAATCACAGTCTCACACACACTGATGACATACAGCGATCTGTCTTCGTGTGTTAATTACAGTGTGTGTCCTTGGTGAAAAGAAAACAAAGCATTAACTGTAGAGACAAAGGGAAATTACAACACACACACGTGTGTCCACGTCAGGTCAGGTCAGGTGTGTGTGTGTCCACATCAGGTCAGGTGTGTGTGTGTCCACGTCAGGTCAGGTCAGGTGTGTGTGTGTCCACGTCAGGTCAGGTGTGTGTGTGTCCACGTCAGGTCAGGTCAGGTGTGTGTGTGTCCACGTCAGGTCAGGTGTGTGTGTGTCCACGTCAGGTCAGGTCAGGTGTGTGTGTCCACGTCAGGTCAGGTCAGGTCAGGTGTGTGTGTCCACGTCAGGTCAGGTCAGGTCAGGTGTGTGTGTGTCCACGTCAGGTCAGGTCAGGTGTGTGTGTCCACGTCAGGTCAGGTGTGTGTGTGTCCACGTCAGGTCAGGTCAGGTCAGGTGTGTGTGTCCACGTCAGGTCAGGTCAGGTCAGGTGTGTGTGTCCACGTCAGGTCAGGTCAGGTGTGTGTGTCCACGTCAGGTCAGGTCAGGTGTGTGTGTCCACGTCAGGTCAGGTCAGGTGTGTGTGTGTCCACGTCAGGTCAGGTCAGGTGTGTGTGTCCACGTCAGGTCAGGTCAAGTGTGTGTGTCCACGTCAGGTCAGGTCAAGTGTGTGTGTCCACGTCAGGTCAGGTCAGGTGTGTGTGTCCACGTCAGGTCAGGTCAGGTCAGGTGTGTGTGTGTCCACGTCAGGTCAGGTCAGGTGTGTGTGTCCACGTCAGGTCAGGTCAGGTCAGGTGTGTGTGTCCACGTCAGGTCAGGTCAGGTGTGTGTGTCCACGTCACGTCAGGTCAGGTGTGTGTGTCCACGTCAGGTCAGGTCAGGTGTGTGTGTCCACGTCAGGTCAGGTCAGGTCAGGTGTGTGTGTGTCCACGTCAGGTCAGGTCAGGTGTGTGTGTGTCCACGTCAGGTCAGGTCAGGTGTGTGTGTGTCCACGTCAGGTCAGGTCAGGTCAGGTGTGTGTGTCCACGTCAGGTCAGGTCAGGTGTGTGTGTGTCCACGTCAGGTCAGGTCAGGTGTGTGTGTGTCCACGTCAGGTCAGGTCAGGTGTGTGTGTCCACGTCAGGTCAGGTCAGGTGTGTGTCCACGTCAGGTCAGGTCAGGTGTGTGTGTGTCCACGTCAGGTCAGGTCAGGTGTGTGTGTGTCCACGTCAGGTCAGGTCAGGTCAGGTGTGTGTGTCCACGTCAGGTCAGGTCAGGTGTGTGTGTCCACGTCAGGTCAGGTCAGGTCAGGTGTGTGTGTCCACGTCAGGTCAGGTCAGGTCAGGTGTGTGTGTCCACGTCAGGTCAGGTCAGGTGTGTGTGTCCACGTCAGGTCAGGTCAGGTGTGTGTGTGTCCACGTCACGTCAGGTCAGGTGTGTGTGTCTACGTCAGGTCAGGTGTGTGTGTCCACGTCAGGTCAGGTCAGGTGTGTGTCCACGTCAGGTCAGGTGTGTGTGTGTCCACATCAGGTCAGGTGTGTGTGTCTACGTCAGGTCAGGTGTGTGTGTCCACGTCAGGTCAGGTCAGGTGTGTGTCCACGTCAGGTCAGGTGTGTGTGTCCACGTCAGGTCAGGTGTGTGTGTGTCCACGTCAGGTCAGGTCAGGTCAGGTGTGTGTGTGTCCACGTCAGGTCAGGTCAGGTGTGTGTGTCCACGTCAGGTCAGGTGTGTGTGTCCACGTCAGGTCAGGTCAGGTTTGTGTGTCCACATCAGGTCAGGTGTGTGTGTGTCCACGTCAGGTCAGGTGTGTGTGTCCACGTCAGGTCAGGTCAGGTGTGTGTCCACGTCAGGTCAGGTGTGTGTGTGTCCACGTCAGGTCAGGTGTGTGTGTCCACGTCAGGTCAGGTCAGGTCAGGTGTGTGTGTCCACGTCAGGTCAGGTCAGGTAAGGTGTGTGTGTGTCCACGTCACGTCAGGTCAGGTGTGTGTGTCCACATCAGGTCAGGTGTGTGTGTCCACGTCAGGTCAGGTGTGTGTGTCCACGTCAGGTCAGGTCAGGTGTGTGTGTGTCCACGTCACGTCAGGTCAGGTGTGTGTGTCCACATCAGGTCAGGTGTGTGTGTCCACGTCAGGTCAGGTCAGGTGTGTGTGTCCACGTCAGGTCAGGTAAGGTGTGTGTGTGTCCACGTCACGTCAGGTCAGGTGTGTGTGTCCACTTCAAAGGTGTGCGTGTCCACATCAGGTCAGGTCAGGTGTGTGTGTCCACGTCAGGTCAGGTCAGGTGTGTGTGTCCACGTCAGATCAGGTCAGGTAAGGTGTGTGTGTGTCCACGTCACGTCAGGTCAGGTGTGTGTGTCCACATCAGGTCAGGTGTGTGTGTCCACGTCAGGTCAGGTCAGGTGTGTGTGTCCACGTCAGGTCAGGTCAGGTGTGTGTGTCTACGTCAGGTCAGGTCAGGTGTGTGTGTCTACGTCAGGTCAGGTCAGGTGTGTGTGTCCACGTCAGGTCAGGTGTGTGTGTCCACGTCAGGTCAGGTGTGCGTGTCCACATCAGGTCAGGTGTGTGTGTCTACGTCAGGTCAGGTCAGGTGTGTGTGTCTACGTCAGGTCAGGTCAGGTGTGTGTGTCCACGTCAGGTCAGGTGTGTGTGCAGAAGTTTCTGTCCCGTGAGATTGAACAGCAGCCCCTCCCGGCAGCTCTTCCAGCTTGTGCAGTGAAACTGGTTCAGAACGCAGCAGCACGGTTTCTGATCAGCTCAAAAGGTGTGTGTGTGTTAGCGTGTGTGTGTTAGCGTGTCTCAGCTGAGCAGTAATATCCGCTGAGTATCATCTAATATGTAAATGAGACGAGCCCTGGGCGACACCCTCCACATTAATATTCATGATCAGGTCTGATGAGACAGTAGCGGTCACCATGACAACCAACTGATCTGCCTCTGGAAACTACAGACGTCAACGAGTGGCTGGTGGTACTTCATGAAGTACTACTGCAGTACATTCAGCTGGGGTACTAATGCAGTACTGACATATAGGAATTGAAGTAGTAGCGGCACAACATGTATATGCATATTCCGTATTTGTGTAGTCTTTTCGACCACTCAAAGCACTTTTACTACATTGCATTCACCAATCACACACATTCATGCACTGATCCTAAGATTCATACACTGGTGGAACAGCCACCAGGTCAATTTGGAGTGTCTTGCCAGGGATTGAACCGCCAACCTTCCGATTAACCGACAACCCGCTCTACCTCTTGAGCCGCCCACAACAGTACACAGTAGTAATACAGTGGTAGTTTGAGCAGCACTACTTGTAGCAGTAGTAACAGCAGTAGTAGTAGTTGTAGAAGTACTAGACACAGTAGTAGCATAAAACAGTACTATCAGTAGTAAGGTTGTAGTGATATCCCTGCAGCAGATCAACATTATACTGCTGAGGAACAAACATGTGAACGTTTATTTAAACCAGAAAACACTCATTTCCACATCCAGCTCTGTGAACTCCTTCTGTCACTGAAGGACGTGAACACTTCCTGTAGTTAAACAACACAGCTACCTGCTGTTATTACTACATTTAAGTCCACACCTCACATTTCTGTAAATATCTGATTCTATCTTTCCATGTTTCAACACTGAAGAAATTACAATTTGCTCCAGTGTAAAGTAGTGAGCGTACAGCTTGTATAACAGTGTAAAGTAGTGAGCATACAGCTTGTATAACAGTGTAAAGTAGTGAGCGTACAGCTTGTATAACAGTGTAAAGTAGCGAGCGTACAGCTTGTATAACAGTGTAAAGTAGCGAGCGTGCAGCTTGTATAACAGTGTAAAGTAGCGAGCGTACAGCTTGTATAACAGTGTAAAGTAGCGAGCGTACAGCTTGTATAACAGTGTAAAGTAGCGAGCGTGCAGCTTGTATAACAGTGTAAAGTAGCGAGCGTACAGCTTGTATAACAGTGTAAAGTAGCGAGCGTGCAGCTTGTATAACAGTGTAAAGTAGCGAGCGTACAGCTTGTATAACAGTGTAAAGTAGTGAGCGTACAGCTTGTATAACAGTGTAAAGTAGTGAGCGTACAGCTTGTATAACAGTGTAAAGTAGTGAGCGTGCAGCTTGTATAACAGTGTAAAGTAGTGAGCGTGCAGCTTGTATAACAGTGTAAAGTAGCGAGCGTGCAGCTTGTATAACAGTGTAAAGTAGCGAGCGTACAGCTTGTATAACAGTGTAAAGTAGTGAGCGTACAGCTTGTATAACAGTGTAAAGTAGTGAGCGTACAGCTTGTATAACAGTGTAAAGTAGTGAGCGTGCAGCTTGTATAACAGTGTAAAGTAGCGAGCGTGCAGCTTGTATAACAGTGTAAAGTAGTGAGCGTACAGCTTGTATAACAGTGTAAAGTAGTGAGCGTGCAGCTTGTATAACAGTGTAAAGTAGTGAGCGTACAGCTTGTATAACAGTGTAAAGTAGTGAGCGTACAGCTTGTATAACAGTGTAAAGTAGTGAGCGTGCAGCTTGTATAACAGTGTAAAGTAGTGCAGCTTGTATAACAGTGTAAAGTAGTGAGCGTGTAGCTTGTATAACAGCGTAAAGTAGTGAGCGTGCAGCTTGTATAACAGTGTAAAGTAGTGAGCGTACAGCTTGTATAACAGCGTAAAGTAGTGAGCGTGCAGCTTGTATAACAGTGTAAAGTAGTGAGCGTACAGCTTGTATAACAGTGTAATGTAGTGAGCGTACAGCTTGTATAACAGTGTAAAGTAGTGCAGCTTGTATAACAGTGTAAAGTAGTGAGCGTACAGCTTGTATAACAGTGTAAAGTAGTGAGCGTACAGCTTGTATAACAGTGTAAAGTAGTGAGCGTACAGCTTGTATAACAGTGTAAAGTAGTGAGCGTGCAGCTTGTATAACAGTGTAAAGTAGTGAGCGTGCAGCTTGTATAACAGTGTAAAGTAGTGAGCGTGCAGCTTGTATAACAGTGTAAAGTAGTGAGCGTACAGCTTGTATAACAGTGTAAAGTAGTGAGCGTACAGCTTGTATAACAGTGTAATGTAGTGAGCGTGCAGCTTGTATAACAGTGTAAAGTAGTGCAGCTTGTATAACAGTGTAAAGTAGTGAGCGTACAGCTTGTATAACAGTGTAAAGTAGTGAGCGTACAGCTTGTATAACAGTGTAAAGTAGCGAGCGTACAGCTTGTATAACAGTGTAATGTAGTGAGCATACAGCTTGTATAACAGTGTAAAGTAGTGAGCGTACAGCTTGTATAACAGTGTAAAGTAGTGAGCGTACAGCTTGTATAACAGTGTAAAGTAGCGAGCGTACAGCATGTATAACGGTGTAAAATAGTGAGCGTGCAGCTTGTATAACAGTGTAAAGTAGTGAGCGTACAGCTTGTATAACAGTGTAAAGTAGTGAGCGTGCAGCTTGTATAACAGTGTAAAGTAGTGCAGCTTGTATAACAGTGTAAAGTAGTGAGCGTACAGCTTGTATAACAGTGTAAAGTAGTGAGCGTACAGCTTGTATAACAGTGTAAAGTAGTGAGCGTGCAGCTTGTATAACAGTGTAAAGTAGTGCAGCTTGTATAACAGTGTAAAGTAGTGAGCGTACAGCTTGTATAACAGTGTAAAGTAGTGAGCGTACAGCTTGTATAACAGTGTAAAGTAGCGAGCGTACAGCTTGTATAACAGTGTAAAGTAGTGAGCGTGCAGCTTGTATAACAGCGTAAAGTAGTGAGCGTGCAGCTTGTATAACAGTGTAAAGTAGTGAGAGTACAGCTTGTATAACAGTGTAAAGTAGTGAGCGTACAGCTTGTATAACAGTGTAAAGTAGTGAGCGTACAGCTTGTATAACAGTGTAATGTAGTGAGCGTGCAGCTTGTATAACAGTGTAAAGTAGTGCAGCTTGTATAACAGTGTAAAGTAGTGAGCGTACAGCTTGTATAACAGTGTAAAGTAGTGAGCGTACAGCTTGTATAACAGTGTAAAGTAGCGAGCGTACAGCTTGTATAACAGTGTAATGTAGTGAGCATACAGCTTGTATAACAGTGTAAAGTAGTGAGCGTACAGCTTGTATAACAGTGTAAAGTAGTGAGCGTACAGCTTGTATAACAGTGTAAAGTAGCGAGCGTACAGCATGTATAACGGTGTAAAATAGTGAGCGTGCAGCTTGTATAACAGTGTAAAGTAGTGCAGCTTGTATAACAGTGTAAAGTAGTGAGCGTACAGCTTGTATAACAGTGTAATGTAGTGCAGCTTGTATAACAGTGTAAAGTAGTGCAGCTTGTATAACAGTGTAAAGTAGTGAGCGTACAGCTTGTATAACAGTGTAATGTAGTGAGCGTGCAGCTTGTATAACAGTGTAAAGTAGTGCAGCTTGTATAACAGTGTAAAGTAGTGAGCGTACAGTGAGCGTACAGCTTGTATAACAGTGTAAAGTAGTGAGCGTACAGCTTGTATAACAGTGTAAAGTAGTGAGCGTGCAGCTTGTATAACAGTGTAAAGTAGCGAGCGTGCAGCTTGTATAACAGTGTAAAGTAGCGAGCGTACAGCATGTATAACGGTGTAAAGTAGTGAGCGTGCAGCTTGTATAACAGTGTAAAGTAGTGCAGCTTGTATAACAGTGTAAAGTAGTGAGCGTACAGCTTGTATAACAGTGTAAAGTAGTGCAGCTTGTATAACAGTGTAAAGTAGTGCAGCTTGTATAACAGTGTAAAGTAGTGAGCGTACAGCTTGTATAACAGTGTAAAGTAGTGAGCGTGCAGCTTGTATAACAGTGTAAAGTAGTGCAGCTTGTATAACAGTGTAAAGTAGTGAGCGTACAGCTTGTATAACAGTGTAAAGTAGTGAGCGTACAGCTTGTATAACAGTGTAAAGTAGCGAGCGTACAGCATGTATAACGGTGTAAAGTAGTGAGCGTGCAGCTTGTATAACAGTGTAAAGTAGTGCAGCTTGTATAACAGTGTAAATCTGCTGTCTCCTCAAAATAACACATCACACAGCCATTAATGTCTAAACCGTTGGCAACTAAAGTGAGGACACCCCTCAGTGAAAATGTCCAAATTGGGCCCAAACTGCACACTCACTACTTTACATTGGAGCAAAGGGTAATTTCTTCTGTGTTGAAACATGAAAAGATATAATCAGATATTTACAAAGATGTGAGGGGTGAACTCTGAGAGACACTGTAGGCAGGTAGACAGACAGACAGGTAAGACAGGTCCTCACCTACAGAAACACTGGGGTATCTCTCCGAGGCCGTAGACAGGAAACAGGAAGGGTGTGTTGCCATAGCGACCCAGGCAGCGCAAAAAGTGACGTGTGGAGGCGAGGCCCACCTCTGTGGGCGTGTCTTCTGTTACCATGGCAATGGAGTGAAGCAGGAAGTGCTGCAGGTTGTCACCAAGCTGCTGGTCACACAGGAATTCCAAATATGGCCGACCGTTGTAGGCTGGAGGGATAAAGGACTTCATTACCCACAATGCACAGCGAGGCCTGATAGATTATGTTAAATATGTAGGTGGGGACAGGTGTCTCAACTGATGATGTCTGCAGGTGTCTCACCCCGCTGCTCCTCCGTCTCCTCTACACAGGAAGTGAGGAAACGCATCAACTTCCTCTTTTCTACCATCGACAGCTGACGACTCGCAAACACATCCGCTCTGCTGCAGGGCACCTGAGAGAAAGACAGGTGAGGGAGAGAGAGACAGGTCAACAGAGAGACAGACAGGTGAGGGAGAGACAGGTAAACAGACAGGTGAGGGAGAGAGAGACAGGTCAACAGAGAGAAAGACAGGTGAGGAGGGAGAGAGACAGGTAAACAGACAGGTGAGGGAGAGAGAGACAGGTCAACAGAGAGAAAGACAGGTGAGGGAGAGAGACAGGTAAACAGACAGGTGAGGGAGAGAGAGACAGGTAAACAGACAGGTGAGGGAGAGACAGGTAAACAGACAGGTGAGGGAGAGAGAGACAGGTCAACAGAGAGACAGACAGGTGAGGGAGAGAGAGACAGGTCAACAGAGAGAAAGACAGGTGAGGGAGAGACAGGTAAACAGACGGGTGAGGGAGAGAGAGACAGGTCAACAGAGAGACAGACAGGTGAGGGAGAGAGACAGGTAAACAGACAGGTGAGGGAGAGAGACAGGTCAACAGAGAGACAGACAGGTGAGGGAGAGACAGGTAAACAGACAGGTGAGGGAGAGAGAGACAGGTCAACAGAGAGACAGACAGGTGAGGAGGGAGAGAGAGGTAAACAAACAGGTCAACAGAGAAACAGACAGGTGAGGGAGAGAGAGACAGGTCAACAGAGAGACAGACAGGTGAGGGAGAGAGACAGGTCAACAGACAGACAGGTGAGGGGGAGAGACAGACAGGTGAGAGAGACAGGTAAACAGAGAGACAGACAGGTGAGGGAGAGAGACAAGTAAACAGACAGGTCAACAGAGAGACACACAGGTGAGGGAGAGAGAGACAGGTCAACAGAGAGACAGACAGGTGAGGAGGGAGAGAGACAGGTAAACAGAGAGACAGACAGGTGAGGGAGAGACAGGTAAACAGACAGGTGAGGGAGAGAGAGACAGGTCAACAGAGAGAAAGACAGGTGAGGGAGAGACAGGTAAACAGACAGGTGAGGGAGAGAGAGACAGGTCAACAGAGAGAAAGACAGGTGAGGAGGGAGAGAGACAGGTAAACAGACAGGTGAGGGAGAGACAGGTAAACAGACAGGTGAGGGAGAGAGAGACAGGTCAACAGAGAGACAGACAGGTGAGGGAGAGACAGGTAAACAGACAGGTGAGGGAGAGAGAGACAGGTCAACAGAGAGAAAGACAGGTGAGGGAGAGAGACAGGTAAACAGACAGGTGAGGGAGAGAGAGACAGGTCAACAGAGAGACAGACAGGTGAGGGAGAGAGACAGGTAAACAGAGAGAAAGACAGGTGAGGGAGAGAGACAGGTAAACAGACAGGTGAGGGAGAGACAGGTAAACAGACAGGTGAGGGAGAGACAGGTAAACAGACAGGTGAGGGAGAGAGAGACAGGTCAACAGAGAGACAGACAGGTGAGGGAGAGACAGGTAAACAGACAGGTAAACAGAGAGACAGACAGGTGAGGGAGAGACAGGTAAACAGACAGGTCAACAGAGAGACAGACAGGTGAGGGAGAGAGAGACAGGTCAACAGAGAGACAGACAGGTCAACAGAGAGACAGACAGGTGAGGGAGAGACAGGTAAACAGACAAGTGAGGAGGGAGAGACAGACAGGTAAACAGAGAGACAGACAGGTAAACAGACAGGTGAGGAGGGAGAGACAGGTCAACAGACAGGTGAGGAGGGAGAGACAGGTCAACAGAGAGACAGGTCAAAAGAGAGACAGACAGGTGAGGGAGAGAGAGACGGGTCAACAGAGAGACAGGTCAACAGAGAGACAGAGAGACGGGTCAACAGAGAGACAGGTCAACAGAGAGACAGACAGGTGAGGAGGGAGAGACAGGTAAACAGACAGGTGAGGAGGGAGAGACAGGTCAACAGAGAGACAGGTCAACAGAGAGACAGACAGGTAAACAGACAGGTCAACAGAGAGACAGACAGGTGAGGGAGAGACAGGTAAACAGACAGGTCAACAGAGAGACAGGTCAACAGAGAGACAGACAGGTGAGGGAGAGACAGGTAAACAGACAGGTCAACATAGAGACAGGTCAACAGAGAGACAGACAGGTAAACAGACAGGTCAACAGAGAGACAGACAGGTGAGGGAGAGACAGGTAAACAGACAGGTCAACAGAGAGACAGACAGGTGAGGGACAGACAGGTAAACAGACAGGTCAACAGAGAGACAGACAGGTGTAAACAGAGGCGGGGTCGTACACACCTGTTCCACCTTCCCGTGACGGTAGGTGAGGATCCTGGTGACGTTCTTGAACTCTGCGTAGCGACTGACGTTTGACTTAATGAGCAGATCGACCAATGAGCCGCGAGAATACATGAGCTGGAAGAAGAAGAAACTCCCAGCTGTTCATCTGATGATGTCGTTTATCGACATCACTTATACCATGTGACGTCATTATGTTACGTAGCAGCACATTATTATGATGACATCACTTATAAACACTAATATAACATGGCGTTACCTTGGAGACCAGGTCGATGTTGAAGCGGCGTCCTTCCTTCACCAGCTGAGCGTAGCTGATCTTCTTCCTGGTTGGCTCCGATTGGCTAAGAGCGGCAGAGGGAGTTGGTTGACCTGCCTCTGGCTCCTCCCCCTCTGTCTGGGAGACCTGTGTGATTGGACGAAAGATCTGTCTGTTATCCGTCACTACCGCAGATTACCCATAATTCAGAGCTGTGATCAGCTGCTGCACATCGTGGGCTAATAAATATTTTGGATGATAACTGATCCTTTATTGATCCTTCCTGCTCACCTGTTGCTCTTCCTCTGGCTCCGCCTCCTTCTCGTCTTCCACTGAATCTGGAATAAAGAAACAGGAAACCATCAGACTAATGTGGCGTTTATTAAATCTGACGGTTTTAGTGAACAATCAAGACCTGATGAGGATCAAGACCTGATCAGATTCTAACCTGCACTTTCTGTCTCCGGAGTTTCTTTGGTGGCGTCTTCTTCAGCTCCTCCTGCTGCTTCTTCTTCTGTCGTGTTTGGAGGATCAGCACTCGGAGCTTCCTCCTCGTCTTCCTCACTGAGAACATTAATAAGTGGAAGAACACCTGAGCTGCAGGTGTGCTGCAGGTGTGCTGCAGGTGAGCTGCAGGTGTGCTGCAGGTGTGCTGCAGGTGAGCTGCAGGTGAGCTGCAGGTGTGCTGCAGGTGTGCTGCAGGTGAGCTGCAGGTGAGCTGCAGGTGTGCTGCAGGTGAGCTGCAGGTGTGCTGCAGGTGTGCTGCAGGTGAGCTGCAGGTGAGCTGCAGGTGTGCTGCAGGTGAGCTGCAGGTGAGCTGCAGGTGTGCTGCAGGTGTGCTGCAGGTGTGCTGCAGGTGTGCTGCAGGTGGCCACACCTGGCTGGTTACACCTGTCTCTACTGAAGCTATTCACTTCCTACAGCTCCTTCAAAATAAAAGCTTCCCATCTGGTCGCCAGTGGAAAGCTTTTATTGTGAAGCTGCTGATCAGAGACTTCTGGTGTCACCTGAGTTTACCTGCTGGGGGGGGGGGCAGACCAGCCCGGGTCGGTCCGGATCCTGAACCAAACAGGACCACAGCAGCTGGGCTAAAGCAGACCGTCCTGGGCTGACTCTGACACTGACTCTGAGGTAGAGGTTTACCTGGTGTAGCAGAACACCTGCAGGTTACTGACGGAGGCAGGGTCTGAGTGTGACAGGTAGATCAGCTCCTCCCCTTCCTCCAACAGGCTCGACCAATCCTGATCCTCCTCTGGCTGAGACTCCTCCTACCAGACACACACAGGTTACTCCACCTGATCAACATGTTCTCCCATCATGCTCGGCGGCGCTGTACTCACCTGGTGCTGCTGGATCCAGGTGAGCAGGCCGCTGAAGGTGAAGCTGGCCCAGCTGGCGGCGTAGTAACTCCTCCTGAAACACAGGAGCCTCACCTGTCAGGTGTTTCACCATCACCATGACGACCTGCAGGTCACATGACTGAACAGGTGTTTCAACACTCACCTGTCCACATGAAGGACTCTCTGACCCACTCTGGAGAAGGCTGCTGCCACCACGGACTCTGCAAGACCTGAACCCAGAGCACTAATCAGTAACCAATAGACGAGGGGAGGATGTACAGGCTCAGTACACAGTAATGTACAGGCTCAGTACACAGTAATGTACAGGCTCAGTACGCAGTAATGTACAGGCTCAGTACACAGTACACAGTAATGTACAGGCTCAGTACACAGTACACAGTAATGTACAGGCTCAGTACACAGTACACAGTAATGTACAGGCTCAGTACACAGTACACAGTAATGTACAGGCTCAGTACACAGTACACAGTAATGTACAGGCTCAGTACACAGTACACAGTAATGTACAGGCTCAGTACGCAGTACGCAGTAATGTACAGGCTCAGTACGCAGTACGCAGTAATGTACAGGCTCAGTACACAGTACACAGTAATGTACAGGCTCAGTACGCAGTACACAGTAATGTACAGGCTCAGTACGCAGTACACAGTAATGTACAGGCTCAGTACACAGTACGCAGTAATGTACAGGCTCAGTACACAGTACACAGTAATGTACAGGCTCAGTACACAGTACACAGTAATGTACAGGCTCAGTACACAGTACACAGTAATGTACAGGCTCAGTACACAGTACACAGTAATGTACAGGCTCAGTACACAGTACACAGTAATGTACAGGCTCAGTACACAGTACGCAGTAATGTACAGGCTCAGTACACAGTACACAGTAATGTACAGGCTCAGTACACAGTAATGTACAGGCTCAGTACACAGTAATGTACAGGCTCAGTACGCAGTAATGTACAGGCTCAGTACACAGTACACAGTACACAGTAATGTACAGGCTCAGTACACAGTACACAGTACACAGTAATGTACAGGCTCAGTACACAGTACACAGTACGCAGTAATGTACAGGCTCAGTACACAGTACGCAGTAATGTACAGGCTCAGTACACAGTACGCAGTAATGTACAGGCTCAGTACACAGTACACAGTAATGTACAGGCTCAGTACACAGTACACAGTAATGTACAGGCTCAGTACACAGTACACAGTAATGTACAGGCTCAGTACACAGTACACAGTAATGTACAGGCTCAGTACGCAGTAATGTACAGGCTCAGTACACAGTACACAGTAATGTACAGGCTCAGTACACAGTACACAGTAATGTACAGGCTCAGTACACAGTACACAGTAATGTACAGGCTCAGTACACAGTACACAGTAATGTACAGGCTCAGTACACAGTAATGTACAGGCTCAGTACACAGTACACAGTAATGTACAGGCTCAGTACACAGTAATGTACAGGCTCAGTACACAGTACACAGTAATGTACAGGCTCAGTACACAGTAATGTACAGGCTCAGTACGCAGTAATGTACAGGCTCAGTACACAGTACACAGTAATGTACGGGCTCAGTACACAGTACACAGTAATGTACAGGCTCAGTACGCAGTACACAGTAATGTACAGGCTCAGTACACAGTACACAGTAATGTACAGGCTCAGTACACAGTACACAGTAATGTACAGGCTCAGTACGCAGTACACAGTAATGTACAGGCTCAGTACGCAGTACGCAGTAATGTACAGGCTCAGTACGCAGTACGCAGTAATGTACAGGCTCAGTACACAGTACACAGTAATGTACAGGCTCAGTACACAGTACACAGTAATGTACAGGCTCAGTACGCAGTACACAGTAATGTACAGGCTCAGTACACAGTACACAGTAATGTACAGGCTCAGTACACAGTACACAGTAATGTACAGGCTCAGTACACAGTACACAGTAATGTACAGGCTCAGTACACAGTACACAGTAATGTACAGGCTCAGTACACAGTACACAGTAATGTACAGGCTCAGTACACAGTACACAGTAATGTACAGGCTCAGTACACAGTACACAGTAATGTACAGGCTCAGTACACAGTACACAGTAATGTACAGGCTCAGTACACAGTACGCAGTAATGTACAGGCTCAGTACACAGTACACAGTAATGTACAGGCTCAGTACACAGTACACAGTAATGTACAGGCTCAGTACACAGTAATGTACAGGCTCAGTACACAGTACACAGTAATGTACAGGCTCAGTACACAGTACACAGTAATGTACAGGCTCAGTACACAGTACACAGTAATGTACAGGCTCAGTACACAGTACGCAGTAATGTACAGGCTCAGTACACAGTACGCAGTAATGTACAGGCTCAGTACACAGTACACAGTAATGTACAGGCTCAGTACACAGTAATGTACAGGCTCAGTACGCAGTAATGTACAGGCTCAGTACACAGTACACAGTAATGTACAGGCTCAGTACACAGTACACAGTAATGTACAGGCTCAGTACGCAGTAATGTACAGGCTCAGTACACAGTACACAGTAATGTACAGGCTCAGTACGCAGTACACAGTAATGTACAGGCTCAGTACGCAGTACACAGTAATGTACAGGCTCAGTACGCAGTACGCAGTAATGTACAGGCTCAGTACGCAGTACACAGTAATGTACAGGCTCAGTACACAGTACACAGTAATGTACAGGCTCAGTACGCAGTACGCAGTAATGTACAGGCTCAGTACGCAGTACGCAGTAATGTACAGGCTCAGTACACAGTACACAGTAATGTACAGGCTCAGTACACAGTACACAGTAATGTACAGGCTCAGTACGCAGTACACAGTAATGTACAGGCTCAGTACGCAGTACGCAGTAATGTACAGGCTCAGTACACAGTACGCAGTAATGTACAGGCTCAGTACACAGTACACAGTAATGTACAGGCTCAGTACACAGTACACAGTAATGTACAGGCTCAGTACACAGTACACAGTAATGTACAGGCTCAGTACACAGTAATGTACAGGCTCAGTACGCAGTAATGTACAGGCTCAGTACGCAGTACGCAGTAATGTACAGGCTCAGTACACAGTACACAGTAATGTACAGGCTCAGTACACAGTACACAGTACACAGTAATGTACAGGCTCAGTACACAGTACGCAGTAATGTACAGGCTCAGTACACAGTACACAGTAATGTACAGGCTCAGTACACAGTACACAGTAATGTACAGGCTCAGTACACAGGCTCAGTACACAGTACACAGTAATGTACAGGCTCAGTACACAGTACGCAGTAATGTACAGGCTCAGTACACAGTACGCAGTAATGTACAGGCTCAGTACACAGTACGCAGTAATGTACAGGCTCAGTACGCAGTACACAGTAATGTACAGGCTCAGTACGCAGTAATGTACAGGCTCAGTACACAGTACGCAGTAATGTACAGGCTAAGTACGCAGTACGCAGTAATGTACAGGCTCAGTACGCAGTACACAGTAATATACAGGCTCAGTACGCAGTACACAGTAATGTACAGGCTAAGTACGCAGTACACAGTAATGTACAGGCTCAGTACGCAGTACACAGTAATGTACAGGCTCAGTACGCAGTACGCAGTAATGTACAGGCTCAGTACGCAGTAATGTACAGGCTCAGTACGCAGTACGCAGTAATGTACAGGCTCAGTACACAGTACGCAGTAATGTACAGGCTCAGTACGCAGTAATGTACAGGCTCAGTACGCAGTAATGTACAGGCTCAGTACGCAGTAATGTACAGGCTCAGTACACAGTACACAGTAATGTACAGGCTCAGTACACAGTACGCAGTAATGTACAGGCTCAGTACACAGTAATGTACAGGCTCAGTACACAGTACGCAGTAATGTACAGGCTCAGTACGCAGTACACAGTAATGTACAGGCTCAGTACGCAGTAATGTACAGGCTCAGTACGCAGTAATGTACAGGCTCAGTACACAGTACACAGTAATGTACAGGCTCAGTACGCAGTAATGTACAGGCTCAGTACGCAGTAATGTACAGGCTCAGTACACAGTACGCAGTAATGTACAGGCTCAGTACGCAGTACACAGTAATGTACAGGCTCAGTACGCAGTAATGTACAGGCTCAGTACACAGTACGCAGTAATGTACAGGCTCAGTACGCAGTACGCAGTAATGTACAGGCTCAGTACGCAGTACACAGTAATATACAGGCTCAGTACGCAGTACACAGTAATATACAGGCTCAGTACGCAGTACACAGTAATGTACAGGCTAAGTACGCAGTACGCAGTAATGTACAGGCTCAGTACACAGTAATGTACAGGCTCAGTACGCAGTAATGTACAGGCTCAGTACACAGTACACAGTAATGTACAGGCTCAGTACACAGTAATGTACAGGCTCAGTACATAGTAATGTACAGGCTCAGTATGCAGTACACAGTAATGTACAGGCTAAGTACGCAGTACACAGTAATGTACAGGCTCAGTACGCAGTACACAGTAATGTACAGGCTCAGTACGCAGTACACAGTAATGTACAGGCTCAGTACGCAGTACACAGTAATATACAGGCTAAGTACGCAGTACACAGTAATATACAGGCTAAGTACGCAGTACACAGTAATGTACAGGCTCAGTACGCAGTACACAGTAATGTACAGGCTCAGTACACAGTACGCAGTAATGTACAGGCTCAGTACACAGTAATGTACAGGCTCAGTACACAGTACGCAGTAATGTACAGGCTCAGTACACAGTACGCAGTAATGTACAGGCTCAGTACGCAGTAATGTACAGGCTCAGTACGCAGTAATGTACAGGCTCAGTACGCAGTACGCAGTAATGTACAGGCTCAGTACGCAGTAATGTACAGGCTCAGTACGCAGTAATGTACAGGCTCAGTACGCAGTAATGTACAGGCTCAGTACACAGTACACAGTAATGTACAGGCTCAGTACACAGTACGCAGTAATGTACAGGCTCAGTACACAGTAATGTACAGGCTCAGTACACAGTACGCAGTAATGTACAGGCTCAGTACGCAGTACGCAGTAATGTACAGGCTCAGTACACAGTACGCAGTAATGTACAGGCTCAGTACACAGTAATGTACAGGCTCAGTACACAGTACGCAGTAATGTACAGGCTCAGTACGCAGTACGCAGTAATGTACAGGCTCAGTACGCAGTAATGTACAGGCTCAGTACGCAGTAATGTACAGGCTCAGTACGCAGTAATGTACAGGCTCAGTACGCAGTACGCAGTAATGTACAGGCTCAGTACGCAGTAATGTACAGGCTCAGTACGCAGTACGCAGTAATGTACAGGCTCAGTACGCAGTACACAGTAATGTACAGGCTAAGTACGCAGTACACAGTACACAGTAATGTACAGGCTCAGTACACAGTACACAGTAATGTACAGGCTCAGTACGCAGTACGCAGTAATGTACAGGCTCAGTACACAGTACACAGTAATGTACAGGCTCAGTACGCAGTACACAGTAATGTACAGGCTCAGTACGCAGTACACAGTAATGTACAGGCTCAGTACGCAGTACGCAGTAATGTACAGGCTCAGTACACAGTAATGTACAGGCTCAGTACACAGTAATGTACAGGCTCAGTACACAGTACGCAGTAATGTACAGGCTCAGTACACAGTAATGTACAGGCTCAGTACGCAGTAATGTACAGGCTCAGTACGCAGTAATGTACAGGCTCAGTACACAGTAATGTACAGGCTCAGTACACAGTACACAGTAATGTACAGGCTCAGTACACAGTACACAGTAATGTACAGGCTCAGTACGCAGTAATGTACAGGCTCAGTACGCAGTACACAGTAATGTACAGGCTCAGTACGCAGTAATGTACAGGCTCAGTACGCAGTACGCAGTAATGTACAGGCTCAGTACACAGTAATGTACAGGCTCAGTACACAGTAATGTACAGGCTCAGTACACAGTACGCAGTAATGTACAGGCTCAGTACACAGTAATGTACAGGCTCAGTACGCAGTAATGTACAGGCTCAGTACACAGTACACAGTAATGTACAGGCTCAGTACACAGTAATGTACAGGCTCAGTACACAGTACACAGTAATGTACAGGCTCAGTACACAGTACACAGTAATGTACAGGCTCAGTACACAGTAATGTACAGGCTCAGTACGCAGTACACAGTAATGTACAGGCTCAGTACACAGTACACAGTAATGTACAGGCTCAGTACACAGTACACAGTAATGTACAGGCTCAGTACACAGTAATGTACAGGCTCAGTACACAGTAATGTACAGGCTCAGTACGCAGTACACAGTAATGTACAGGCTCAGTACGCAGTACATAGTAATGTACAGGCTAAGTACGCAGTACATAGTAATGTACAGGCTAAGTACGCAGTACACAGTAATGTACAGGCTCAGTACACAGTAATGTACAGGCTCAGTACATAGTAATGTACAGGCTCAGTACGCAGTACGCAGTAATGTACAGGCTCAGTATGCAGTACAAAGTAATGTACAGGCTCAGTACGCAGTACGCAGTAATGTACAGGCTCAGTATGCAGTACACAGTAATGTACAGGCTCAGTACATAGTAATGTACAGGCTCAGTATGCAGTACAAAGTAATGTACAGGCTCAGTACACAGTAATGTACAGGCTCAGTACACAGTAATGTACAGGCTCAGTACGCAGTACACAGTAATGTACAGGCTCAGTACACAGTACACAGTAATGTACAGGCTCAGTACACAGTAATGTACAGGCTCAGTACGCAGTACACAGTAATGTACAGGCTCAGTACACAGTAATGTACAGGCTCAGTACACAGTAATGTACAGGCTCAGTACACAGTAATGTACAGGCTCAGTACGCAGTACGCAGTAATGTACAGGCTCAGTACACAGTACGCAGTAATGTACAGGCTCAGTACGCAGTACACAGTAATATACAGGCTCAGTACGCAGTACACAGTACGCAGTACACAGTAATGTACAGGCTAAGTACGCAGTACGCAGTAATGTACAGGCTCAGTACACAGTAATGTACAGGCTCAGTACGCAGTAATGTACTGAGGCTCAGTACGCAGTAAGAAGTACATAACTGTGTACTGAAGGTTGTTTGTCTGTAAAAAACACTACACATAAAGTTTGTTCACTCTGCTGTCCACCAATCAGGAGCTGAGTCACCTGATGACACACGGGACCAGCTAGCAGCACAGCTCGCCCTGTTAGCCTGTTAGCATCGGGCTCCGACATTATATAGAAACTAGCGCAGCTAGCGTTAGCCCGGTTAGCTCCGCTGCTAACAGTAACAGCAGTTTGTTTACAGGAGCTAACGCAGCAGCCCGGCCGTTAGCTGCTAGCCGCTGTCATTCAAAATGAATTGACCGTTAGCCGCTTGCTAACGCCCATGCTAACCCCAGCCTGTGTTCCCGGATCGGACCGGATCAATCGGTATTCCGGGATGTTAGGGACCGGATACCGATCCGGGCGGACAGAGACCCCTTCAGACACCTGACCCGGATCACAGCCTCTAACAAAAAGCAGGTGTTTCTGTACCTGTGCCCAGAATGACGATGTCAAATTCAGACGGCAGATCCTCGGCAGCCATGTTGTTAACAGGGAAACACAGAGTCACGTGACAGGGACCGTCTCTCCTCGTCTCTCTCGGTCACTGATCCCTGATCCCTGATCCCTGATCCCTGATCCATCACTATAACTTAAACAAGTAAAACACCAGAGAAGAAGTAAATAAACATGTTGTCACCACGTGACTGAAGGGTCAGTAAAATGGGTTGTTGATTGATTCTGAAATCGGACCGGATCACCTGATCCAGTCCTGGCTGTGATCTGGATCAGACCTTTTCAGTAGGACTGGAAAACACCTGGATTATCCTGGTCCCAGCAGAAGGCCGGATCCAGGAACATGTAGCAGCCTACATACGCATCAGGGACGTGCACAGGAATTTTGAAGGGCAGTTGCTCTGACCTGAAAAAAGGCACTAAACACAGTATCCAAAATGTATTAACAATATAAATGTCACCAAAATACATATGAGAAAAAGAGTTCCTTATATTATTGTTTATTGTTTTTTTTAATCATTATTATTATTATTTTTTTTTCCTTTTTTTTTTATTTGAAAATAAATAATCTAGATTGAATTGACAGATGGGGAAAACTCGCTTCTAATAAAATATTAAATTAAAAAACGCTTAGATTTCGGAAAAAAATACAATCCTTTTTTAACCTTTTGGCTTCCCGTACATTCAGTTGCGCTTCTAGCTCGTATTCACTTCTGTTGGTACGTATCACGTATGGTAACTGGGCAAAACTACGCATGATTTGTTGTAGTGATTGCATAAAGGAAGGAAACAGGAATTCCGGTAGGGAACAGAATCAACTGACGTGCAGGCAGCGCTGCAGCAGTGCAGCCACTTAAACAGAGTTTGCCCTTCCCCTGCTGACTTTCACTTTCGGTGCCCGAATGGAAGTGAATGAGGCTTTGCGATCGCGATTATTTTTTTATTTTATTTTTTTCTCTCGGAAGGGCGAGTCGGAAGGGCAACTTGAGTCAGGAAAGGCAAACGGGCAGTTGCCCGGGCAACCAGAGCAACCCCCTGTGCACGTCCCTGACGCAGTTATTTATGTTTGCACTTGATTTGTTTAAACTTTGCTGTGATGAAGCAGATAAAGTCGACATTACGTAAAATAATCAAACAGAAATAATGCATTTAATCACTTATCAAATGCACCTTCATTACAAAGAAAGGATGATGAGAACCAGTCAGAAGCAGTTTGGTCCAGCACCTCAGTCTGCTTGTCTTGTTTTATTGTACATTTTCTGTCTGACCCCCCGCTGGCCGATCCACCTGGTGGTCTTCGTATCGTTAACGTTGTGTCATGTGCTCTGGAGCGCTGGAAATCCTGAAAGTCTGGATCTGGATCCAATGTTGCTTTGAAAAACCGGTACAAAAGTAAGATGGGTTACGTGATCTGGGATAGCAAAACATGGGATTTCCAAATCCGGATCATTCTGATCCAGATTAAACTTTTTGAACAAGTGGGCCCTGGTCTCTCAGTAAACAGAATCTGATTTGTTGTCTCTGATTTAAATTCTAAATAAAACTTCAGTCTCAGCCTCGTTTTGCCTTTAGGGGTTCGTGAAACTGGGCTCTCTACAGTCACATGGTCTCCTGGATCACATTCAGTCCAGCTGTCCCCTGAATGATCCAGCAGCAGCAGAGTTCAGACTCAGGACTCAGTTCGAGGCTCTCACTGACCGCTTGGTGAGTGTTAAAACCACTTCAGACCCGTCGCCCTGACCTCTGCGGTTATGAAGTCCTTTTAACACCTTGTTGTTGTCCCACCTTAAATCCATCACAGACCCACTCCTGGACCCCCTGCAGTTCACCTACAGAGCCAGCAGGTCTGTCGATGATGCAGTAAACATGGAGCTTCACTACATCCTCCAGCACCTGGACTCCCCAGGAACCTACGCCAGGATCCTGTTTGTGGATTTCAGCTCTGCTTTCAACACCATCATCCCGAAACTGAGCGTGCCTGACTCCACCTGCAGGTGGATCACTGACTTCCTGATGGACAGGAAGCAGCACGTGAAGCTGGGAAAACATGTCTCTGACTCCAGGACCATCAGCACTGGTTCACCTCAGGGCTGCGTTCTTTCCCCCCTTCTCTTCTCCCTGTATACCAACAGCTGCACCTCCAGTCACCAGTCCGTCAAGCTCCTGAAGTTTGCAGATGACACCACCCTCATTGGGCTCATCTCAGGTGGGGATGAGTCCTCCTACAGGTGGGAGATCGACCATCTGATGACCTGGTGCAGCCAGAACAGTCTGGAGCTCAACGCTCTGAAGACCGTGGAGATGGTCGTGGACTTCAGGAAGAGCCCAGCCCCACCCTCCCCCATCATCCCGTGTGACTCTCCAGTCACCACTGTGGACTCCTTCTGCTTCCTGGGCACCATCATCTCCCAGGACCTCAAGTGGGAGCTGAACATCACCTCCCTCACCAAGAAGGCCCAGCAGAGGATGAACTTCCTGCGACAGCTGAAGAAGTTCAGCCTGCCAAAGACAATGATGGTGCACTTCTACACCTCCATCATTGACTCCATCCTCACCTCCTCCATCACCATCTGGTACGCTGCTGCCACTGCCAGGGACAAGGGCAGGCTGCAGCGCATCATTCGCTCTGCAGAGAAGGTGATTGGCTGCAATCTTCCTTCTCTTCTGGACCTGTACGCCTCCAGGACCTGAACCCCTCCAGGACCTGAACCCCTACAGGACCTGTACGCCTCCAGGACCTGAACCCCTACAGGACCTGAACCCCTCCAGGACCTGAACCCCTACAGGACCTGTACGCCTCCAGGACCTGAACCCCTCCAGGACCTGAACCCCTACAGGACCTGTACGCCTCCAGGACCTGAACCCCTACAGGACCTGAACCCCTACAGGACCTGTACGCCTCCAGGACCTGAACCCCTCCAGGACCTGAACCCCTCCAGGACCTGTACGCCTCCAGGACCTGAACCCCTCCAGGACCTGTACGCCTCCAGGACCTGAACCCCTACAGGACCTGAACCCCTCCAGGACCTGTACGCCTCCAGGACTCTGAGGACGAGCAGGAAAGATTGCAGCTGACTCCTCCCACCCCGGACACAAACTGTTTCAGACTCTCCCCTCTGGCAGGAGGCTGCGGTCCATCAGGACCAAAACCTCTCGCCACAAAAACAGCTTCTTCCTGTCTGCAGCCTCATCAGCAAGAACCAGGTCTCCCACTGACTCTCCCCCCTTTCAAATTATACAAATGTCTCTGCACATGTTAATATTATTTCATTTCATATCAGCACAAACCTGCACACTGCACATATTTGTTGTTAATCTTTGTTGTTCTATATTTTTAAATTGTCAATTTATATATTTATGTTCACAATACTCTCTCTGCTGTAACACGTCTGCACAACACAAACCACAGTAATGCACATGGAAATATCTGCCACGTTGTTCTTTCTCTGCAAGTTATTTTTCTCTGTTCTTTATTATTCTTATATAACTTGCATCTGTTATTCCGTATTATATATATATATATATTTCTACATTTATTTATGTCAGCTGTATGTTTGTCTGCGTGTAGCACCTCATCACTAAAGCAGATTCCTCTACTAGGCAATAAAGCTCCTTCTGATCAATGATGACTTGATGCTGACTATTACCCATAAAGCAGCGCGTCTGCGGCCGCCGGAGCTTTCAAAAACTGGTCAAGATGCCGGGCAAACGAGCCCAATTTGTACACAAATATACGTTTTTAAAGGTTTTTAGTAGTTTTCTCGCTTCGATTTTTGAAAATCTAGCGAGAATTAAACACTGAACTATCATATCAGCCAGTTTGGCTTTTCAATAGCTAGTTAGCTGATGCTAAGGCTAGCGTCTCTTCTGACAGCCAGAAGAGACGCACAACGGCGTGCTGATGTCACACGTTGCTGTAAGTGCTGCCCTAGAAGCCTGTTTGAAACTCATGTAAACGGCGCTGCCTTCATTTGAACGTGACGCCTTCAGAGGCAGCTGTCCGTTACGGTATCGAGGCCGCGACCTTCCGTTTCGAACACAGTGAACAAAGTGTGACAGCAGACTCTCTGGCTGCTACAACAAACGATCAGAAGAAGAAGAAGATATCTCAGCTACGCCTGTGAGGCAGCAGCACGAAGTCGTGTCAGTAGTACTGTAGTATTTTTGTAGTATTTTTGTAGTATTTTTGC
Source organism: Micropterus salmoides (assembly GCF_014851395.1). Lineage (NCBI taxonomy): Eukaryota > Metazoa > Chordata > Actinopteri > Centrarchiformes > Centrarchidae > Micropterus > Micropterus salmoides. Next base: position 5,223,621 of record NW_024044681.1, read on the forward strand.
CAGTGTTTACACACGAGGCCCCGAACTGCAGCTCCTCCAGCGTTTTACTGTCCACATGTGGTTTGATGGAGGGATCCAATAAAAGTGGTCAGATTCTGATCTGAGACACGCTGGAGGTTTGGCAACTTCTTCTTCTTCTGTGGTGCTTTCTGCCGCTGCCAAGACACACACACACACTCACACACACACACACACACACACACACACTCTGTTTTTGATTTGCAGCCAGAAACAGCTGTTTCCTCCTTTATTCATCTTAAAAAGACCAGATGGTTAAAAATCTTCTTAAAAACTCTCCTCTCCTCACGTCCTCTCCTCATGTCCTCTCCTCTCCTCGCGTCCTCTCCTCTCCTCGCTCCTCTCCTCACGCCTCTCCTCGCGTCCTCTCCTCACGTCCTCTCCTCGCGTCCTCTCCTCTCCTCACATCCTCTCCTCGCGTCCTCTCCTCTCCTCACGTCCTCTCCTCTCCTCACGTCCTCTCCTCTCCTCACATCCTCTCCTCTCCTCACATCCTCTCCTCGCGTCCTCTCCTCTCCTCGCATCCTCTCCTCCTCACATCCTCTCCCTCGCATCCTCTCCTCCTCCTCACATCCTCTCCTCTCCTCACGCCCTCCTCCCATCCTCTCCTCTCCTCACATCCTCTCCTCTCCTCGCGTCCTCCTCCTCTCCTCACATCCTCTCCTCTCCTCGCATCCTCTCCTCTCCTCACATCCTCCCTCTCCTCACATCCTCTCCTCTCCTCACGTCCTCTCCTCACATCCTCTCCTCTCCCACATCCTCTCCTCCCTCACTCCTCTCCTCTCCTCACGTCCTCTCCTCGCATCCCTCTCTCTCCTCACATCCTCTCCTCCTCCTCCTCCTCTCCTCACATCCTCTCCTCTCTCTCACATCCTCTCCTCTCCTCACATTCTCTCCTCTCCTCACCCCTCTCCTCGCATCCTCTCCTCTCCTCACATCCTCTCCTCTCCTCGCTCCTCTCTCACATCCTCTCCTCTCCTCACATCCTCTCCTCTCCTCGCGTCCTCTCCTCTCCTCGCATCCTCTCCTCTCCTCGCGTCCTCTCCTCTCCTCGCATCCTCTCCTCTCCTCACATCCTCTCCTCTCCTCACGTCCTCTCCTCACATCCTCTCCTCTCCTCACATCCTCTCCTCTCCCGCGTCCTCTCCTCTCCTCACTCCTCTCCTCTCCTCGCGTCCTCTCCTCTCCTCACATCCTCTCCTCTCCTCACGTCTCTCCTCTCCTCACGTCCTCTCCTCACATCCTCCTCCTCTCCTCGCGTCCTCTCCTCTCCTCACATCCTCTCCTCCCTCACACCTCTCCTCGCGTCCTCTCCTCTCCTCACATCCTCTCCTCTCCTCACATCCCTCTCCTCTCCTCACATCCTCTCCTCGCGTCCTCTCCTCGCGTCCTCTCCTCTCCTCGCGTCCTCTTCTCTCCTCACATCCTCTCCTCCCTCACATCCTCTCCTCTCCTCGCGTCCTCTCCTCACGTCCTCTCCTCTCCTCACATCCTCTCCTCTCCTCGCGTCCTCTCTCCTCGCTCCTCTCCTCACATCCTCTCCTCTCCTCACGTCCTCCCTCACATCCTCTCTTCTCCTCGCGGCCTCTCCTCGCGTCCCTCCTCTCATCACATCCTCTCCTCTCCTCACATCCTCTCCTCTCCTCACGTCCTCTCCTCTCTCACATCCTCTCCTCTCCTCACGTCCTCTCCTCCATCCTCTCCTCTCCTCGCGTCCTCTCCTCGCATCCTCTCCTCTCCTCACATCCTCTCCTCCTCGCGTCCTCTCCTCACATCCTCTCCTCTCCTCGCGTCCTCTCCTCGCATTCTCTCCTCGCGTCCTCCCTCTCCTCACATCCTCTCCTCTCCTCACATCCTCTCCTTGCATCCTCTCCTCTCCTCACGTCCTCCTCCTCTCCTCGCGTCCTCTCCTCGCGTCCTCTCCTCTCCTCGCATCCTCTCCTCTCCTCACATCCTCTCCTCACGTCCTCTCCTCTCCTCACGTCCTCTCCTCTCCTCGCGTCCTCTCCTCGCGTCCTCTCCTCTCCTCACATCCTCTCCTCGCTCCTCTCCTCTCCCACATCCCTCCTCGCATCATCCTCTCTCTCCTCACGTCCTCTCCTCACATCCTCTCCTCGCGTCCTCTCCTCGCGTCCTCTCCCTCGCGTCCTCTCCTCTCCCGCGTCCTCTTCTCTCCTCACATCCTCTCCTCCCTCACCTCCTCTCCTCTCCTCGCGTCCTCTCCTCACGTCCTCATCCTCTCCTCAAATCCTCTCCTCTCCTCGCGTCCTCTCCTCGCGTCCTCTCCTCGCGTCCTCTCCTCACTCCTCTCCTCTCCTCACGTCCTCTCCTCACATCCTCTCTTCTCTCCTCGCTCCTCTCCTCGCGTCCTCTCCTCTCCTCACATCCTCTCCTCTCCTCATCCTCTCCTCTCCTCACGTCCTCTCCTCTCCTCACATCCTCTCCTCTCCTCACGTCCTCTCCTCACATCCTCTCCTCTCCTCGCGTCCTCTCCTCGCATCCTCTCCTCTCCTCACATCCTCTCCTCCTCGCGTCCTCTCCTCACATCCTCTCCTCTCCTCGCGTCCTCTCCTCGCATCCTCTCCTCTCCTCACATCCTCTCCTCTCCTCACATCCTCTCCTCTCCTCACGTCCTCTCCTCTCCTCACTCCTCTCCTCTCCTCACGTCCTCTCCTCACATCCTCTCCTCCTCCTCGCGTCCTCTCCTCGCATCCTCTCCTCTCCTCACATCCCTCCTCTC